>NW_012107697.1:395730-405442 GCF_000951045.1 Mandrillus leucophaeus | reverse complement strand
GGAGGGAGGGAAGGAGGGAAGGAAGGAAGGAGGGAAGGAAGGAGGGAGGAAGGGAGGGAGGGAGGAAGGAAGGAAGGAAGGAAATCTTACTGGCTACATAGTTCCTAAATGTGGCCATGCAGTAAAATCACTGTGGAGCTTTTTAAAAATGTAGATGCCCAGGTTGTGCTGAATTGGACACTCTGAGAGCAGGGCCAGGGCATCCGTACTTTCTAAGATATGTTCCAGGTGATTCTGGTACAGCCAGGCCATGGACAGGGATCTCAGAACCACTAATCTTATCCAGCCGTTGGGCCAGAGACCAGAGAGATTCAGTAACCTCAGGTAGTGACACCAGTACCAGAGACCTATGGGCTAGACCACAGGCTCCTGTTACCTAATGTGGGGCTCTGTCCATTACACTCCATTGCCATTCTGGTTGGGGCATTGGGGGTGGGTATGATTCGCCATATAGAAGAAGAAATTAAATTCTCAATCAAGGATTCAAATTTCAAAATAAGCCCAAGCCATGTGAAAAGTGTGATGCCTCTCGTAGGATGCCTAGAATATGCAGATCAATGGTAATAAGCCTTCGGAGTCCACCAGGTCTTTGACTCCTGCCTAGTTCTCAGTTATCTGCATTTGGATTATCCACTTTCGTTGATGAAAATGTTGGCTCTCTAGCTGATTGTTCTCTAACACTCGGGGCACAGCTGGGCCACATTGCTCCGGCAGCAACACATGCTCAGGAAGCGAAAGCTAAAAGCGTTTTGGGTACAAAGAGAAAAGGGCTTGTGGGAACAGTCAGCCTTGACTCTGTTGTACGAGGCATTTAGGAAGGGGTGGCAGGGCCAGGGACATGTCCATTTCTTGAGCTGGTATTGTGCGTCAGGCACAGTGCTAGGAGCTCCCTTAACAAGCTCGGTATCTTCATTCTTGTATTCATTTCTGTGGACTGAAATCCATACTGAAAGCTGGAAGGCAATGAACACGTTGGTAAAGTGAAGGCAACTGGGAGTAGAAAGCAATCAAACAAATGTTGGGAGAGTCCGCTGTTGGGAAAGTGGCCTCATGCTCCATGGAATGGTGAGGAGCAAGACTGGACCCAAGAGCCCGAGCCAGATTGTTCCTCATGCCCTGTGGAGAGCCCCTCACCTCTGGGAAGGGGAGCTGATCTTCCTCCTCGCTGGACAGGAACCCCCTCATCCATCCACATGGAATCCGTGAACCCAAGAGTGAGATACCAAACCCAATCACCCCTCTCAAGGCAGCTTCTTCACAGACCCTGGTTTTAAAGGGGTCAGTTGGTCCTGGAAGGTCCGGGTGAGGGTACAGCAGCCTCAGCACACACCCATCACAGGGTGCTGCTGGGATTCTTCAGAGCCCAGGTTCTGCTGATGTAGGGCAGGAGCCTCACTGGTGGAAAAAGTGCTCTTTGGGTAGGTGGAAGGGCTGGACACTCGGGCTCTGGCATCCTATTCAGAGCCCAGACAAGCACCCAGGACCCTCTGCATCCTCTCTATTCTGTAGCGCAGACAAGGGTATCATTCCAGCGGTGTGGGCACAAGCCTTTGCTTGCTTGCTTTTTTTTTTTTTTTTTTTGACAGGATCTGGCTCTGTCACCCAAACTGGAGTGCAATGGTGTGATCACGGCTCACTGCAGTCTCCAACTCCTGGGTTTGAGTGATCCTCCCACCTCAGTCTCCTGAGCAGCTGGGACCACAGGTGTGCACCACCATGCCCAAGCCTTTGGTTCTTTTTATTATTTTCAACTACTATGTGTGGAGAGCAAAGCTCTGCCTATTTGAAAGACCCTGACTTACAACACCTTAGTTGGAGGTCAAGCTCTGAGCTCTTCTCATGCAGGGGTCTCAGCCCTGACCCCACAGCAGATCACCAAAAGAAGCTTTATTAAACCAGATGCCAGGACTTCACCTTGGCCTACTGAATCAGAAGCCTCAAGGGTGGAGCCTGGGCCTCTAAGTTTGAAAAGTGACCCTAATATGCATCAGAGGCTGAGAACCACCAGTTGGAACTTATCAGGTCCCCTGCAAGCCTTTCCTCTTCTAAGTAACTCCCTACCTCACCCCATTTCTTCTAGTTTCTGTGGTGGGTCTCAAACCATGAGTCATCCCGGGTGCTTTGCTCTGGTTTCTACCAACAGAGCCCAGGCCTCCAGATGTGGTCCCAGAGCCTCTTGTTCTCAGGACACAGGACTTCTGTTCTGCTTTTTATTTTTGAGACGGAGTTTTACTCTTGTTGCCCAGGCTGGAGTGTAATGGCACTAATCTTAGCTCATTGCAACCTCAACCTCCTAGGTTCAAGCAATTCTCCTGCCTCAACCTCCCGAATAGCTGGGATTACAGGTGCCCACCATGCCCAGTTAATTTTTGTATTTTTAGTAGAGACAGAGTTTAACCGTGTTAGCCAGGCTGGTCTCGAACTCCTGACCTCAGGAGATCCATCCTCCTTGGCCTCCCAAAGTGCTGGGATTATAGGCGTAAGCCACCGCACCCGGCAGGACTTCTGTTCTAGTAACCGTGCCTGCTCACCCCTGGGATTGTAGCATGTGGCCAGGCCTCCCATTCCCGGGCCAGGCAGTGGACTCTTTCCCTCTAGGTACTGCTCTTTGCACATGCTGCTTTCTGTAAAGTCTGGCTGGTGCTGGTGCCCAGGGAGGTTCCGTGGCAGGCCCCACAGCAGGGCAGGGCCAGAGCCCAGAGGACCTGATGCCAGTCCTCATTGAGTCCAGGCCTGCACTTCTGCCCTTGAGAGGTAGGGAGTGCCAGGCTCAGGGGCTCACACACTTGGAGCTGCTCTCAGAGGGGAGATGATAGGGGGAGGCACTGCAGAGACAGTGCAGGGTCACCGAGTTTGTGTCCACTGGTGAATGATAAAGGGTCCCTGGGCCTGGAGGAAAGGCCAACCCATGGCTCTCTGGTAGAGGCCCAAGAGCAGAGGGTAGGTGATTTGCAGAAAGGATGTGGGCCTCAGAGGCAGTCCAAACCATGACAGCTCAGCTCCCCAATAATACCAGCAGGCAACTTCCTTCGGAGCCCGCCCCAAGGAACCCTCCACCTAATCTCCCCACAGTGGTAGACACTAGGGCCTCTTTCAAGAGTAGGGAAGACACACCCTCAGTACCAGGCCTCTCTAGGACCACCCAGGGATTCAGAACTCTGCTGCTCCTTCCCCTGACTCTAAATGGGTAGGTTTTGCCCAAAAATGTAGCACCCATTTGTTTTTCTGGAGAACTGGATCCCCCAGGGGAGAAAGTGAGACCAAGAGCTAGAATGTGCAGTTGCCAGAGTGGCCCAGGAGTCGAGGTGGAAGGGTGGGTGGACACGCTGAGTCCCCTTCCTTCCCATCTAGCTCCTAGAATGAGGGATCCAGCACTTCCTCCTTCCCATCTCCAGAGAGCTATGGAATGGTAGAGCTGGAGGGAGCTCCGGGGGAAGCAGAAAACAGCCTTGGCCTCCTGAACGTCCTGCCAAGCATGAGGGACCCACAGCAGCAGAGGGAGGAGGCAGTAGCCGGCAAATGCCGGGCATTCTCCTTCAGCTGTGCCAGGGGCCCTGAAGGATGTGGTGGGACAGGGCCGAAGGGAGCAAGGTTCTCCATCAGGGAAGGTGCCTGCATCCTTCTCCAGTGCTCTCTTTGGGATGCCACTCTTTGGCTGTGTTCTGGAAGCATAAGGGAGAACTTAACATTTGGGGCTTAGTGCTCCATGGGGGGCTGAAGCATCTTTGCTATGCTGCATGGCACTGCAGTGGTGGGCAGCAGGAGGCTTCAGGGCAGAGGATGCTGCTGGCTTCACCAGAGAGCTGTCTTCACTGCAGGATCCTGCCCACCTCTGGATGTCGTGACTCAGGGATGCCCCCCCCAGAGGATCACCTGGCTCGGGGTGGAGCAGAGGGTGGGGTGGAGCACAGAGGTACCACCTGCTAAGCCTGGGGCAGAGTGATCCAGTGGAAGGCTCTGAATGGAAGAGAGATGGGCCCCTCTGCCTCCTGTAGCTGTCAGGGATTGTCAAAGGCAGCCCTGCCCAGCCGGCCCCAGCAGCCCAGGTGAGAGGGGATTGAAAGATTCCTCCAGACTGGAGTCTAGTTGATAAGGACCCGTGTCTAGGCATCAATAGCCATAAATGCAAACCCCTCTAGGCTCTAGAAAGCTGGACCCAAGCTTGCAGAGGGCGTATGGCCAGCATACTCTGGGCATGATCCATGGCAGTAACAGATCGGGGTTGGAGTGTTCAGATCACCTTCTGATTGCGTGACAGGACATGCGTGAGCTTCGAGTACTAGCTCATAGAAGCAGTATAAACTTGAGGTCCATTTTCCCCATTTGGAGAAGGGGAAGGTAAAACAATAGCTCTCTCCCAGGGCCATTATGAAGAACGG
This sequence comes from Mandrillus leucophaeus, assembly GCF_000951045.1. NCBI lineage: Eukaryota > Metazoa > Chordata > Mammalia > Primates > Cercopithecidae > Mandrillus > Mandrillus leucophaeus. The sequence continues at coordinate 401,063 of NW_012107697.1, read as the reverse complement.
CTAAGATAACAACTGTGAAAATGCTGTTATCACCATTAGGGCCATTATGAACATTAAAGCTGATGGGGTTTAATCTACAGGTCACTTCTCCTCTTCCTCTGCCCCTGGATGATGCCTGATTGACCCCACACTCTGCGAGAGCAGGGCTTTCTGGCCCTGTGAGGTCTCCAGAGCAGCAGGGTGGGCCAGAGCCTGAGAGAGGCAGGTCTAGTTATACCTGCACTTGAACGGGCAGAGGAGAGAACCTGATCAACCACCACTTATCTAATGAAGGGCAGGGGCTCATTTGCCTTCACTCAACTGATTTGTGGGAACCAGATCTTTGCACGTCATTTCCCCCCCCCCGCCCCACCACCACCCCGCCGATGTTGGCCTTCCTAATAATTCTCCTGCAAGTACTTATTGAGCACTGTGTGCCCACCATGGGTTCTAGCTTACAAACAGAGCTGGTGTGACCAGAGGATACACCCTTGACTAAAGGGAGTGGGGCAAGGGGTCCCTCCGGCAGAAGAATGAAATAGGGAGAGGAGGCTAATGCCACAAGCCAGTTTCACAAGGAGTAATCCACATTCATTATCATGGCAATGAAATGCCAGGTTGGACACCAGGAACCCTGACTTCCTCCAGGCTTCCTCACCAGCCAGCTGGGTGACATTTCCTCACCTCCCAGGCCTAGGCTGGAAACCTACAGCTGTGCAAGCCCTTGTGAAAACTACAAGAGAAATGTTTACTCTTTAGAAGGGGAAGGCAAGAATGTTAGAGGGAAGGGGTCCCAATCCAGACCCCAAGAGAGGGTTCTTGGATCTCGTGCAAGAAAGAATTCAGGGCGAGTCCATAAAGTGAAAGCAAGTTTGTTAGGAAAGTAAAGGAATAAAAGAGTGTCTACTCCATAGACAGAACAGCCCCCAGGGTTGGCCATTTCTCTGGTTATTACTTGATGATTTGCTAAACAAGGGGTGGATTATTCATGCCTCCCCTTTTTAGACCATATCGGGTACATTCCATGAAAACATAACATTGGAAACTGTATTGGCACTGGTAGGAGTGTAGCAGTAAGGACAACCAGAGGTCACTGTCATCACCATCTTGGTTTTCGTGGGTTTTGACCAGCTCCTTTACTGCAACCTGTTTTATCAGCAAGGTCTTTATGACCTGTATCTTGTGCTGACCTATCTTATCCTGTGACTTAGAATGCCTTAACCGTCTGGGAATGCAGCCCAGTAGGTATCAGCCTCATTTTACCCAGCCCCTATTCAAGATGGAGCTGCTCTGGTTCAAATACCTCTGACAGGAGCACATTTGTAGGTGGGAGGAGGACGGGCTGAAGACCCAGACCAAGGGCCTTCATCTGCATCCACTCTTCCTCGTTCACCTTCCTCTCAAATAGCTGGTCCCAGCAGGATAGCACAGAGCTCACCTGGGCTCCAGGGCAGGTTCTTCCCCTGGAAATACCCGAAATCTCAGCAGAACAGTGTGATGAAGGCTAGTGCTCCAGGAGGCCAGAAAGACCAGATGAAAGAGTGCTGGACAGAGTCCAGAGAGTGGGCTCCTCCTTCCAGCATGGCCCCTCACTCATTCAGTCCATGATCTTGGGAGCATCATTCCCTCTCTCTGAGCTTCAGTGTCCTCCTCTGTGAAATGTGCACAGTAATAGCTACCTTTAGGACAGGTAAGAGTGACAACTGCTCAGTAAATTGTAGCAATAACTGCAATGATAAGGATGATCTCCAAAGCCCTTTGCTGCTCTCAAATCCTCTGCTCCCAGGCCAGGGATATTTCTCAAGCCCCCACAACCATTTGTTCTAGAGGCAGAGAGTCCTGGGCACAGCCGTGGTCCCTCTGGAGCTCTGGTCTCCCAACATCTTCCCCACCAGGGCTCTGCTTGTCTCCATAATGAGGTTTGAGTTTCATTATATCATTTGTCTGGTGCCCAGCTAAACATCATTTGATATAGGCACAGGTTCTGCAAGAGACCGAGAGTAATCCTTAAAGCTTAGCATCTACCCTCAGCTGCCATGTGTGGAAAGCTGGTCTTACAGCTGGCGTGAGGCCAGGCTGGCGGAGAGCTGGATCCTGATTCCTCTTTGAGCTCCTCCAAGGAACAAGGCTTCAGCCTCAGCACCAGGTTCCAGCTGCCGTGGCCAGTGGCTTCTTAGTGTCTTAGCTGGACCTCCCACTCCCACTCCTGTGAAGGGTAATGACCCTTGGTGGCCCCTGAGTGGTAGACTTAGTTAGCAAAGGCCCACGCCATCTGCCACTGGCCACCAGGGCAGCATGCACAAAGTGTGGTAGTCAAGGGAAATATTAATAGGTCTTGCATACACAGACAATAGATACTATAAAGGGATTGGTATTCCTTTGCTGCAGGACTTCTCAGGACCTTAAATTGCTCAGTCGCCAAAAATGTATTGAGCACCTACTAGGTGCCAAGTACTCATCTAGCTGTTCAGAATAAGTGGTGACTAAGACACACAAGCTTTATGCTCTCATGACACTTATATTTCAGTGCAGAGGGAGGCAGAAAATAAATTTGCAAGTAAATAAGAGAACTTCAAATGGTGAGTGCTGCAAAGAAAGCAAACCAGTAAAGGGATAGAGGAGGACTGATGTGTTAATATGCATTGTGAATGTCTAAGGAGAAGCAGAATCACATGTTCTATGAGCAAGTCTCAGAACTGCAATTCCTTGGCAAGGTATTGAGGAATGCTCTAGAATGGTCCTAACACTCAAATCTAAAGCATCCGTCCTTGGCATGAACTCCCCCGAAGACTGCCCCATCATCTCCAGGATAGCATCTGAGATGCTCCAGCTGATCCCGCCATTCCAGCTCACTTCCCCCCATCCCTCTAGAAAATTGAGCGAGCTTGAACGTCCCCCAACACATTTCCACATTTCCACATGCTCAACACGTTCCTGCTTCCCAGAAAGCCTCCTGTGCCTTCTTTGCCTGGCAAACATGTCCTCATCCTTCAAGGCTGTATTAGACAGGGTAGGTAATCCAAGATCTCAATGACTTAATCTTATACAAGTTTATTTCTCACTCACATCCCATGCCAGACAGTCAGGAACTGCTGTGTTCTTCACAGTTCCTTCTTTCTCCTAGGGTCCCAGAGCCCTCCACTGGATTCCCTGTATGTGGTCAGCAAGGGGAGAAGAGAGTAAGTGTGGAGGAACATGCAGGAGACCTTAGGAGCTAGGCCTGGAGTGAGTTCATCATTTCAACTGCATCCGTTGGTCAGACTGAGCTGCATGCACAAGCCCATCTGGCTGCAGAGGGGCTGGGAAACGGAATGTCACTCAGTCTACAGGAAGAGGAAAGGTGGTCAGTAGCATTGTCTTAGTTCAAGTGTCACCACCTTAGCCAAGGTAGTACAGAATGAGGGAAGTGGCTTGGTGTAATAGAAAGGAAGTAGGCAGGGCTTGGCATAGTGGCTCATGCCTATAACCCCAGCACTTTGGGAGGCCAAGGTGGGAGGATCAAGAGTTTGAGACCTGGGCAACAAGACAAAATCCCATCTCTACACGAAATGCAAAAATCCCCTCTCTACAAAATACAAAAATCCCATCTCTACAAAAACAAGGCGAAATCACATCACTACAAAAAATACAAAAATTAGCTGGGCATGGTGGGTATCACCTGCGGTCACAGCTAATCACGAGGCTGAGGTGGGAGGATTGCTTGAGCCCAGGAGGCAGAGGTTGCAGTGAGCGGTGATCACACCATTGCACTCCAGCCTGGGCAACAGAGCAAGGCCCTGCAAAAAAATAAAAAAAAAAACGAAAAGACAGGGGGAGAGAGAGAGAGAAAAGAAAGGATGTAGGGTTTGAAATCAACACACCTGAGCTTCTGTTTTGTCTCTACAATTTATGCACGGGGGTGGAGGGTAGCCTGACTTCTGTCACTGGACCAGCTCTCTAACTTTGTACAAGTCACTCTATAGGTTTCAGTCTCCTCATCTATTAAACAGAGATGAGGATGGTGATAATGATAAAAGTTACCTGGGAGGATTGCAGGAGGATAAAATGACATAGTCTGCATGAAATGCCCAACCTATGGCCAGTGCTTACAAATGTTATCTACGATCAGCATGAGCTCTGAGAACCTGGCTTAGGCTACCAGTCCTCAGGCCCTACTTTGTCATGGAGACAACAGTGGAGAAGGGGGAAGACAGTTCTCTAAGAGATGTCTGCCCATCTCAGAATAAGCCTGCTCTGTGGCTTTGAGCTTTGGCATGCAGAGGACAGGGTCTGCACCATCCCTCATCTGGTCACACCCCTGACTCAGTCTTCTGCCGTCAAGCTCTGAGTGAGCCTGGCCATGCATCTGTCACACCCAGAGGGCAGCCTGGGCCAGAGACAAAAACAGCCCGTAGCCAGCCGAGTGCTGAGGGAGAGGGGGAAAAACCACCAAAAAGGTGAGACAGTGGGCCTAAGCACAGGGGATGGGGGCATGGCGAAGCCATTTCCTGCCACCCCCATGGAGCCCCTTCTGTGTGGCAGACACTGATCCAGGATCTTAAGAGAGAGCAGTGGAATAACAAAGATCCCTGCCCTCATGGGGCTTATGATCCAGCAGGAAGAGACAATCAGCCATAATAAACAAGTAAATTAGATACTGTGTTTGTGTGTCAATGCCACAGTCAGAAATGCTAAGGGGCATAGATACAAATACACAGTTTGAGAGAAGAATAAGACCTAGTGTTAGATATAGATCAGTAGGGTGACTAGAGTTTACAGTAATCTATTGTATATTTCAGAATAGCTAGAAGAGAAACATTCAACTGTTTCTGGCATAAAGAAAAGACAAATATTCAAGGTGATGAATATCCCCAATTCACTGACCTGATCTTTACAAATTTTATGAATGTTTTAAATTATCACATGTACCCCCAAAATGATGTACCTTTAGTATGCATTGATTTTTAAAACAGAACAAATACTAAGGAGAAAGCAGAGCAGAAAAAAGCAGGTAAGAAGGGCAGGGGAGGGGCGGGATGCAGCACTGAACAGGTGGTCACGTCCTCACTGAAAGGTTTGGCCAGGCGCAGCGGCTCATGCCTGTTAATCCCAGCACTTTGGGAGGCTGATGTGGGCAGATCGCCTGAGGTCGGGAGTTCAAGGCCAGCCTGACCAACATGGTGACGTCCCATCTCTACTAAAAATACAAAAATTAGCTGGGCATGGTAGCAGATGCCTGTAATCTCAGCTACTTGGGAGGCTGAGGCAGGGGCATCGCTTGAAACCGGGAGGTGGAGGTTGCAGTGAGCCGAGATTGTGCCACTGCACTCCAGCCTGGGTGACAGAGCAAGACTCCATGAAAAACGGAAGGAAGG
>NW_012107697.1:376187-395554 GCF_000951045.1 Mandrillus leucophaeus | reverse complement strand
AGGAAGGAAGGAAGGAAGGAAGGAAGGAAGGAAGGAAGGAAGGAAGGAAGGAAGGAAGGAAGGAAAAAGAAAGGAAAGGAAGAAGGGAAGGGAAGGGAGGGAGGGAGGGAGGGAGGAAAGGAGAAGGTTTGAGCAGAGCTTTGAAGGAGGCAAGGAGTGAGCAGCAGGGACCCAGGCAGAGCTTCCCAGCAGAGGGACCAATGAGAGCAGAGGTCTGAGGCAGGAGGGTGCTTTGCATGTTCAGGGGCAGCAAAGAAGCCAGAGCAGCTGCAGCGGGAGAATCGCCAGGACCTGCAAGGCCTATTGAGGATGATTGTTCTAGAGCAGAGAAATGTGCCTTTGGCCCCTTGAGAGTTGTGTGTTCTCTGGTGAACAAAAACAATAACAAAGGTTAGGGAGTGCTTCTCAACGTGTTCAAAAATCAGTGTCTCTGCACAAAGGAGAGAAACGGGGTCTGTCTGGGAAGGCAATAAGCTGGCCCAGATACTACTCATCGGTCCAATGAGACCAGCAGAGGTTTAAGTCGCCATACCCCGGTACAGTCCTCTGAAGCTTTAAACCAAGCTTACGCTTTTCCTTCTTGCAGATACAGTGTTAGACAGACATCTTTTCCCAAAATATAACTGCTTGGTGACATGGAAAACTATGCGGCAGGTAACCCGCCACCTCAGTGAACTCCACTAGTGGGCCCCTGGGAACTCCTGGGCCACTACGCCCTTGGCACTTGCAGCCTTGTTGGCACTTTCACCACCTCCTCTTGCTCAGGCTTTGATCTCCTAGACTGGCACCCGCCACAGATGCAGAGAAGCCCACAGAGTGCATCATCCATTTCATCCATCATTTCTCCTCATGTCTTCCTTCCATTGCCAGGGTGCTCAGGCCTAGCCCAGCCCTTTTCACATGTTGTATGTTGTGCAAATCTGCCCTCAGAATGGTCCTCCCTGTCACATGGCTTGTCCCATAGAGAAGCAGTACAACATTGGTCCATTTTCTCAATCATCTCCACTTTAGGGTCCATTGTAATAGTTCTCTTCTCCCCACCACTTACAACACTGACTGCTTTTACATTTTCCTAACAAGAAAGAGTGAATGCAATGGTCACAAAGTAGGCACAAACTCAGCAAACACAAGATAGACACACCACATGGGGAACAAGGCCTGATGACAAGTGAAGGTGTGATTCCCTCTGGCACGGAGCTTCCTTTACATCTATGAAAGTGGAGAAGTAGAACCTTCACAAGCAGAGGGGTTTTTGCAGCTGTTTTTAAAATGCAGCTGGCCCCTGACTTCTCCATCCCATTTCTTCTGAGCCTCTGCTCAGGTTCCATATTTAAGCAAGCCTGGAGAGCTGGGGAGCTGGAGGGCCAAGCTGAGCTGTCCCAGCCCCGTGGGTGCTGCCATGTCATCTGTTTCATCTGGTTCTCAGCTGTTCTTTGGGATTTATTTGCCCTCTCTCTTTCCTTTATCCCCCCTTTCCTGAATATACCAACTTTCTTCCTAATGCGAGAAGTAAACACATTAACTAAAAAGACAACCTGCCCAGAGTCAGCTACAAGCACCCTCCACTCCAGGACCAGCTGTTGGGTGGTTGAGACACCAACAGGAAATGGCCTTGGTGCTTCAGTGACTGCTCTTGGCATTCACTTCATTTCAGCAAGCAGTTGGCTGGGATGGGAGGCTGGAGTGGGGGGCACATCGATGAGTGATAGTAATAAAAACCTTGGATTTTCTGCATCAGATCCTTCCATATAGCGTCAACAAGCTTTCCAATATCCCTGTAAAATAGACATGATTGCCTCCACTTTAGAAAGAAGGAACTGATAGCCAGGCGTGGTGTAGCACACCTGTAATCCCAGTTACTCAGGAGGCTGAGGCAGCAGAATCACCTGAACCCAGGGGGTGGAGGTTGCAGTGAGCCGAGATGGCGCCACTGCACTCCAGCCTGGGTGACAGAGTCTAGAAAGAGAGAGAGAGAGAGGAGAAAGAAGGAAGGAAAGAAGGAAGGAAAGAGAGAGAGAAAGAAGAGAAGAGAAGAGAGAGAGGAGGGAGGGAAGGAGGGAGGGAGGGAAGGAGGGAGGGAGGGAAGGAAGGAAGGAAGGAAGGAAAGGATCTGAGGTTCAGAAAAGTTAAGCGCCTTCATTCATTCATTCATCTGTTCACTCATTCATTCACAAGGTGCCTACTCTGTTAGCTACTGACTGAGAACTAGTGTTCAAGCCCAAGTCTGTTAGATCCCACCAGTTTCCACAGACTCATGCTTCTTCAACCTTGGGCCTCAGAAAACTTGCCCTCCAGCCAAGGAGACCCACATGTCATTTCGGTGCAACTCACAAAGTGGGGTTAAACACCTCTGATGCGAGTCACATGTCACATGCTGTGGGAGCTAGGAGCAAGAAATGATTCCAAGGGGATCTGGGAAGGCACACAGAAGATGTGGCATTTGCATGGGGCTGGCACACACACCCTGGTGAGGAGCCCTGGAGTCCAGTCCTGGGAGAGAGGGGGTGTTGTCCTGTGTATGGGAGCAGCCCATTCTAGGAGGCAGGCATATGACAGGCTTGGGGGGCTCCCTTGGGACCCACAGTGCGTCAGTAACGGGAGCTTAAGCTCCTCAGGGTCCACATGGCAGGACAGCATCTTAGAGGGCCACTTCCAAGCCCCTAGCAGCTGGCCCTCTGTGCTGGGTCAGACCCAGAGCCGCAGAAAGCCTGCCCCTCTGAACCAAGGGGCATCAGGGGTTTGTGACATCCCATTCCCTCTCAACACTGTCTCTGCAGAGGCTGTGAGGTTACATCTCTTCCCTCCCCCTGCTTCCCACTGTCCCCACTCCTCCAATATGTTCCTCCTGGACTTCTATGCCCATGGAATTGCTGTATGCAATTATTTATTCATGCCACATCTACCAGCTGACTATTGGTGCCAGGCACTGTGGAAGGTGCTAGGGAAACAGCTGGAGTCAAAGAAGACCTGATGCTGTGCTCCGGAAACATGTGCCTTAATGGGGAGATGAATACATAAGTGGCAGTTGCAATGCCGTGTTATGCAGTAAGCCCAGGGCATTCTGGGGCAAGTACGAGGGGCATCCTGCCCTTCCTGAGCGGCCTCCAAGGGCTTTTCAGCAGAAGTAAAGTTGAGCTAGAACATGAAGATAAGTCATTAACCGAGGGTCTGGGTAGGGTGGGAAACAGTCCCAGACCATCACAGGCAGAGGGACCCATGCATGCAAAGGCCCAGAGGAGAGGAGAGGAGAACAAGGGGCACTATAGAAAGAGGTTCTGGGTAGATGGAGCAAGGCGAGGGGCAGGAGGTTGCTTGGAGACATGACTGGAGCAGCCCCACAGAACTGTAGCAAGTGCAGATTTCATCCCCATAGCCGCACAGAGCTGCTGCAGGATTTTAAGTGCAGGAGTGGCAGAATCACAGAGCGCCGTCTAAAGGGTCATCTGGCACAACTTCTCATTTTGGACAAAGAGGCCAAAACTCAGAGAGAGGAAGCCGCTTGTGCGGCGTCACTGCGGAACTGGTTAGAACCCAGGTCTCCAGACTCATTGTCCAGTGCTCACTGCCCTGGGCTACAGCCTCACCTCCCATTAGGGAGGGATCCAAAGATGCAGGAGGGAGCAGGCACAGGTCCTCCTCCCACTGCTCTGCTGAGAAGAGGAGAGCCCGCCTTCCTCACCAGGTGCTCCAGTCCTGCACAGAGCACAGACATGTTCACCAATAAACTCTGTGTCTGCAACAGCCTGGGGAGGGATCTGCCCCTGCAGCCTGAGCTCTCCTGCTCACCTGCTGATAATGGCTGTGCCCAGGGACCCCTGCACCTGCCCTCCATCTCTATCCCTGAAATCCATCCAGCAGCCCCGGAGCCCTGCCCTCAGGAGAGCTCTTTGTCCAGGCCCCGCCAGGGTGGGGAGTTAAGCTTGGTTAGACATTTCCTGTTACGGCCTCATTAATTGTATAATACAATGATGATTAATTTTACAGTAAGAAGTAAAACTGTTGGAGGGAATAGGCAGTGGGGGAGAAGGGGTGTGAGGGGCACAGGATGAAAACCATTGCCCCTAAAACAGGGATGGCCAGGCAGGATGTTATGCCAATTTTCTCTCACACTCTGAGCCCCAAGGGGCCTCTCCCAGGGACTCGGGAAACTCGCACAGGAGCTAGATTTCTGCCACCCTAGTAAGAGGCGGGCGAAGAAGTAAAGCCATGAGGTTTGCCTGCCCCAGGTCCTAAGAAGGTCCCAGAGAGAGCCTTGGCTGGAAGTCAAAAGGCTGGGTTCTGATTCTGGCTTTCCCATGAGTGAACTGTCTGTCCTCAGTTTCTTACATGTAAAATAGGATGATTAACTCTCACCCGGTCTACTTGAATGGAGCAATATGCAAATAAAATGAGAAGGTGCGTTTGAAAGCACCAGTGTAAACTACAATGAAGATATGACAGTAGAGAAGAGGACTGCACTGACTACAGGGCTGTTTCTGGACAGCTTGAGACATCAATTCATCCCTCTGGGCTTAGTTGCACACTTCCTGAAGTTGCTGTGCTGATTAAATAAGATGCTGTATTCAAAACCCTAGTATTATATCTGCACAAAGTAGGCACTCAACAAATGACAGCTGGATTTAGAGCTATTATTATTTCCATCATCACCATCACTAATAAAATGCAGTCCTTTCCAACCCTTAAATTCTTTACTGTGTCCCTGGTCAAAGTGGCCCCTCCTTTCTTTCAAGGGAGAAGCCCACTTCAATGCCCCATCACACCCTCATCCTGCCCCCACCCCTCCCAGCAGCCAGGCCTGTCTAAATTCAAATGGAGAACTCAGTCAGGGAGCTCTGGGCAGGGGGCTGGAGCTTCTCTTGGGTCGGGGCAGACCTTTTCTCCTTTGGCTTCTTCCTAACTAGCCCTTTGCTCCTCCCCCCAACTCTAGGCCCTTCCTCCTGTGTCCCACCTCTGCCTCCCACCCCAGCCAGCCTGACATCCCCACACCTGAATGGCGAGCCCTGCTGTGACTTCCGTTTCCTGGGCAAGGGTCTTTCCGGCGACGTTCTCCCCTCCTTCTCCAATGGGAGCTCTCTGCCCCTTCTTCAGCCCAGGAACACCTGTGGTCTGAAGAGCTCCTCTTCATGCTACCAAGCCAAACTTGGGTCTGCCTGCCTGGCTCAGCAAAGCCAAACACTAATGCTGAGATTTACGAGAAGGGGAAAAAAGGCACGTATTGCGGGGCACCAAGCAAGAATCGGACAAATTCCCCGATGGTTTACAAGCAAGGGCTTGTAAAGGGAGGGTACATTTCAGGAAAGCAGAAGTTACAGGCAAAATCATAAATCCATACACAGAGCAAGGTTATACATTGGTTTGGCACAAAAAGGTGAGATATATTGAAGTGCAGGGCTTAGAGGTCACAGGTAGATTTAGAGATTTTTAAATTTGCAATTGGTTATGAAAGTGAGGCTTTGTCTAAAAACTCAGGGTCAGTGAAAGGAATGTGAAGGTTTGGCCTGAGGGCGTGACTCTCCCCAGTCCCCTCAGAAAGGGACTCAGAACATATATTAAGATGTTATCTCTGGTTTCCTTCCTTCCTTCCTTCCTTTCTTCCCTCCTTCCCTCCTTCCCTTCCCTTCCCTTCCCTCCTTCTTTCTTCTTTCTTTCCTTTCTTTCTTTCTTTCTTTCCTTCTTTCCTTCTTTCCTTCTTTCCTTCTTTCTTTCTTCCATAGAGATGGGATTTTACCATGTTGCCCAGGCTGATGTTGAGCTCCTGAGCTCACGCAATCCACCCTCCTCAGCTTCCCAAAGTGTTGGAATTACAGGCGTGAGCCACCATGCCCAGCCATTATCTTTGGTTTCTATAGGTAACTGAACATCTTGTGGCTCCAGCTTCCTTGGGTGGCTATTGTTTTATTATCTTCTTGCTTCTCTGGTTGCTCATTTACTTCTCAGGGCTAGTAAGGTGCCTGGAATTTCCCTGGAAGGGACTCAAGATTTTCCTTTATTTCCATGTTTGGGGGCGGGGGGCCCTGGCAGGCCCTTAAGAGGAGTCCCTGCTTCACCTCACTTGCTCACGTTTCGTGAAATTTCACGGATCTGTGGTGCCCGTAGGTGCTGGCAGCAGCTTCTCAGCTTGCCCACAGCTACATGCCCACTGCTTCTTTTATTCCCTCTATGGCACCCAGCACTGCCCTGTGCCTGGGAAACGCTGGCTAAACCTCACCGCCCATCCCCCTTTTTCTGCTTTTTGTCTCTCTCCTCTGATCCTGCCACCAGTGTTCCCAGCCCTGGCATCACTGACATTTTGGACCTGATCATTCTCTTGTGGTTGCTATCCCGGGCTTGTAGGATATTTAGCAGTGTCCCTGGCCTTTACCCACTAGATGCTACAAGCAACTGCTCCCTCCTCACACCCAGTCATGGCAACCAAAAATGCCTCCAGACATTGCCATATGTCTCCTAGGGGGCAAAAATCACCCCTTGCTGAGAACCATGGCCCTAGATCTATACCCTAGATAGATCTCAGCCCCTAAAGCCTCACCCCGCTTTCTCCCCACCCCGCCCCCACTCCCTATGCTTTGTTCCTTCTCACGGCCTCCCTCCTGATCACCCCACCCCCTGTGCCACAGCCAAGCGGCACTTTACAGCCCACACTGGACTAAACACCTTCTGCGACTGGAATAGCTGCTCTTTCTTCTGGCTACCCCAAGCCAGAGCCGCTCAAGATGGAGACAGAAAATGCAAATTGCACACACAGTGAAATGCTTTGCCGATGCCTGGGGCCTCTCCCTTGTTTTCTGCTCAGATGAAAGGCAGGAAGAGGGGATCGAGTGAGGTGGGCAGGGGCTCCTGGGAAGCTGCAGCTCACTTTCTCTCCAGCTCCCACTGTACCCAACCCCCTCCAGGGACGGTGGTCAGGAGGGGGCTGGGGAAGCTCCACGCTCTTCAAAGGCACAGAAGGAGGTGGAGAGCAGGGTGGAGCCCTCTCCCCTGCACCTTAGGGCTTCAGAGCCCCACGTCTCTTCCAGCGAAGCAGCCCAGACTGGCATTAAGTGCTTTCAGCCTAATCCTGAGAGGTCACCTTCTGTCTCTAAGTCAGAGCCTCCCCTGCCACACTGCCTCTGCACCTTCTTCCTGCAAGTCCCCACCTGCTTAACCTCCCACTCATGACACCTGACTCATAGACTAACTAGGGGTATCTTAAAGTCCTTCAACAGCACCATGAAGTGCTCTGAAGAAGCCTTTTGGCTGTTGGAAAGATCCCGCACCCAAGGTCTAGCCCAACGTGCATCATGCCTGGTCTTGTGTGGACTGCCCCTTCCCTGCATCCATCTCCAGGAGAGGGCATTGCTCCTCTCTCACTGGTGAGATGCTAACGTGCCACCGCTTTACTAGCATCCTCTGCCCCACCAGACCAGTTTAATCCAACAAAAAGGGATTCACACTGCAGCTAAGATGTGGCCATGTCGGCAGTGAAGTCTCTAGAATCGAGATGGATGGCTACGTAAGGCTGCCAGCCCTTCCCTAGTGCACATGAAGTCCCACTGAACAAGCTGACTTCTCTGGGCCATTGACCCTCACTGGGAGGCCAAGGATGTGGTTACACTCATCCCTTCAGTGGTCAGCACTGACGGGGTCATACAGGGGCATAGCTGTACCATCAGACCGAGTCCCCACTCCCAGGGACCTGGGGTTAGGCGGGATCTCAAGTAGGGTAGGTCCATGGGATGCATCTTTGTCCACCTTTCTCCACACCCCTCTGCCTGCTTCCTTTGGGCCCACTAGCAGGGTGAGAGAAACTGGACAAAATTTAGATTGACACCTGTGAGTCGAGAAAGAAAAGGGTCTCCAGTTTCTTTCTCTCTCTCTCTCTCTGCAAAACATCACCCAGTTCATCCTCCTAACACCCGTCTTCCCTACGGAAACCTTCCACGGCCCTCTGTGGCCCATCAGATGAGCTGGAGCTCCTTGCCCCGGCATTCAAAGCCAGCACCATGCAGCCCACAGTCTCCACCTGCTGGACCTCCTGTAGCCCCCAACTGACCCCTCAGCTCCAGCCAGAACTGAGGATGTCCCTTTTCCCCATCTCCCTGCAGAGTCACTGAGCTCTTTCTGTGTGCCAGGCCCCATGCTGATCACTTCATAATGCTCATAACGTGCCTCTGAGATTGGTGCTGGGATTAACCTCCTTTTACAAATGTGGAAACTGGGGCACAGAGGAATTGGAAACTGACATCAATAAGTGGCAGAGCCAGGCCTTGGCCCCAGACAGTGCAACTGCAGAGTCTGCTGCGCATCCTCCCCTCCTCCTCCACCTTCTCCCCCTCCTCCTCCTCTTCCCCCTCCTCCAGGACCCCTGGAATAGGCTCCCCCTGGCTTCCTGCTGCCAACCTCACTCCATTCAGAGCCCCCTTCACACTCTGCAAGAGAGGGCTTTCCATGGATCAGAGCTGATCACCACACGTAAGCTGCCATGTCTGTAGGGCCCAGCATGACCCTCTCTCCCTCTGCTGCAAGCCCTCAGCCACCACCTATGCACAGGCTAAAAGGCAGGCTCCTCTCAGGTCACTCGAGTCTTCACCCTCAGGCCCCGTGGTGTCTAATTCATCACCCACCAAACCCCTGCTCTCCCCGCCCCATGCACCCCTGCTTCCCAGATGCTCCCTGCCCTTTCCTGCCTTAAAACCTTTGCATGTGGTGTGGCCTTCATTTCCAATACATCACCTCACTCCCAGACTGGGAGAGAAGACACGCCTGTGTCCTTCAGGACCCAGCTCCACCACGACCTCCTGTGTGACACCTTCCCTGACTCACCCAGACAGCGGTCACTCCATCCTCTGGGCTCCCTGCACACCTTGAGCTGCTCCTGTCCGGGAGTTTGTTTCTGGGTCTGTATCCAGCTCCGCAGATCCTGAACCCCTGGAGGTCAGAGGAGTTCTGGTCAACCCATCGTGACTGAGCACTTGCCATGTGCCTGATACATAGGCACCAGGAATCCAGATCTGAACAAGATCTTGACCTTCAAGGACCTTCTGTCTAGCGGAGAGCTGGTGTGAAATAGCCAATCTTAAGAAAAGTGATAAATAGTACGAGAGAGGTGGCCATGGGTTGGTAGGGGAGCCCAGACATGGGGTAACACACCCATCCAGGGCAATGCCCCACCTGAGGGCAAAGGCCATGGAAGAAGCTGTCTAGCCAAAAAAAGGAAGCAGCTCAGAAGGAAAAGGGGCCATGCAGGAGGCCCAGCACGAGCAGAGGCACAGAGTGTGGTGTCTACAGGAGATGCAAGGTGCCATCGTGTCAGAAGATGGTAGAGAAGAGGTCGGGGGCACGGAAGCAGTCAGAGGGGATGAGTTTGGGTACACTGTCTCCATTAGAACTGCATGTGGCTCTGTGTAACGAAAACCCTCCACAACAGCGTGGCCAAATTAGAGACTTGTTTTTCTCGTCTAATGAGGAGCCTGGGAGCTGGCAGTTCAGGGCTGACCCAGTTGCTCAGGAGATCAGGCTCCTGTTCCCTTCCAGCGCCATCCTCATGATTGCAAGACAGCTGCACTTCCGATCCTCACTTTCCAGCAGAAAAAAAGGAGGTAGGATGATGTTTAAAATGTTTGTTGCAGGCTGGGCACAGTAGCTCACATCTGTAATCCCAGCACTTTGGGAGGCCAAGGTGGGTGGTTCACTTGAGGTCAGGAGTTCGAGAGCAGCCTGGTCAACACGGTGAAACTCCGTCTCTACTAAAAATACAAAAATGATCCAGGTGTGGTGGCGCCCACCTGTAGTCCCAGCTACTTGGGAGGCTGAGGCAGGAGAATCTCTTGAACCCAGGAGGCTGAAGTTGCAGCGAGCCGAGATCTCACCACCGCACTCCAGCCTGGGTGACAGAGCGAGACTTCATCTCAAAAAATAAAAATAATAAATAATAGAATAAAATGTTTGTGTCCATGGTATCTTTTACTATTTTTTGAAATTGTGGTAGAATACACATGATGTAAAATTTCCCATCTTAACCATTTTAAGTGTCCAGTGCAGTGGCATGAAGTACATTCACATTGTGGTACATCCATCACCACTATTTCTAAAACTTTGTCATCAGAAACTCTGGACCTGCTATGAGCAATAGTTCCCCATTCCCCTCCCCTCAGCCCCTGGAAACCACCATTCTTCTTTCTGTCTCTATGAAACGGACTACTCTAGGGACCTCACATAAGTGGAATCATACAGTATTTTCCCTTTATGTCTGCCCTATTTTACTAAGGATAATGTCCTCAAGGTTCATCCATGTGGTAGCATATGTCAGAATTTCCTTCCTTTTAAAGGCTGAATAATATTCTGTTGTATGTGTGTGCAATGTTCGATTTATCTATTCATCTGTCAATGGACACTTGAGTTGCTTACACCTTTTGGCTATTGTGAATAATGCTGCTATGAGCATGGGTGTACAAATACCTCTTCCAGTCCCTGCTTCAGTTCTTTTGGGTATATACCCAGACACTTCTGGATATATACCCAAATTGCTGGGTCACATGGTGATTCTAGGTTTCATTTTTTTGAGGAGCCATCCACCGTTTTGCTAGCTGCTGTGCCATTTTATATTCCCACCAGAAGTGCACGAGGATTTCAATTTTGCCACATCCCTGCCAACACTTGTTATTTTCTGAGTTTTGGGTTTGTTTTTTTAATAACAGCTATCCTCATGGAAATGAGGTACTATCTCAATGCGGTTTTGATTTTTCATTTCCCTAGCGTTGAGCATCTTTTCCTGTACTTATTAGCCTTCTGTACCTCTTCTTTGGGGAACTGTCTATTGAAGTCTTTTGACCATTTTTAAACTGGGTTGTTTGGTTTTCTTGTTGAATTGTAAGTATTCTTTATATATTCTGGATATTAACCCCTTATCAGAGATATGATTTGCAAACACTTTCTCCCATTCCATGGGTTGCCTTTTCACTGTGATGACTGAGTCCTCGGATGCATAGAAGTTTTACATGTTGATGATGTCCAATTTATCTATTGTTTTCTTTTGTTAGCTGTGCTTTCAGTGTCATATCCAAGAAATTGTTGCCAGATCCAATGTAATGAAGGTTTTTCCTTATCTGTTCTTCTAGGAGTTTTATCATTTTAGGCTCTTGCATTCAAGCCTTCGATCCATTGTGAATGTCTGTCCTTTCTGTTTGAAGAAGAAATGCTTTCTTGGAAGCCCTTCCCTATCCCTCAACCCTCAAGAAATTTGATCTCATCACCCAGAACAGGCGGTGACAGATACTTTGCCAACCGAAACACATTTGTAAGAAAGGGAGAATAGATATAGTGTAGACAGCAAGCAGTGTCTTCCCAAGCACGCATGTCCCCGGGTCAGCCTGGGACAATACTGAGCACATGGCGCACCTGTAGTAAGCAGACACTGGGGTGTGTGCCTGTTGAATTCCCTGGTGAATGGCCAAATGGGGACAGGCCAGTGGAGTGACTTCATGGTGGCAGAAATGACCCTGGATTTGACACTAAATATGCAAGCCCTGGCCCACCACTTCCAGCCTTATTGCCTCCAGCAAGACACTTAACCTAGCTGAACCTGTTGTCTCGGCCTGAAAATGATGACAGCAATCACTTTTCTTTAAGTCCGTGTTTCACAGATTACAAGACCCTCTTGCATATATTATCCTTGTCATCCCCACAAGGACGCTGTGAGGTAGATAGGGTAGGATTTAGTTAATCTCTGTTTTCAAGGTGAGGAAATGATTGCCCAGAGAGATTAAGTGATTTGCCCAAGGAGGCTCAGCTGAGCACCAAAATGGGCCCTCTAACTTCCCAGGCAGTGTGGTCCCCTTCCTGCTCATCTCAGGGGCAGGGGAGAGAAGGGTGGATTGTGAGTGTCAAATGAGGGCCTGGACAGGAAAGTGCTTTGCAGAAAAATGGGTGTGTTTGGTTTTTCAGTGTCTGTGTAGATTGGAGATGGTCAAGATGGGACAAGATGAGGATTAGGTCAAAGCAGGAGAGTCAAGGTGCCTGCTTTTCTCCCAGGCACCTGTTGGGACAATTATCAAGGTGGGAGGGCTGCTCCACTGACTGATATTCCCCACAGCCCAGTAGGGACGTAGCTGCCAGAGAGGGTTTTTACTCTACAGGTCAGACACCTTCCAGGTGCATGCCCACCCCAATAGACCTGCAGGCTCTGTTGCTGCAGCTGCTGGCCTCTCTCCCTTCCCCACAGCTGCCCCCACCCCATCACACTCTGCCCCCCACCTTCTCTTCCCCCTCCATGCTCCCTCCTTTCAAAAGCATAATGAGTCTGATAAGACATTGTCTCGTTAACAGGATTAGCCACGGAGATCTCTTGTTCCCTCCCACTCATTCTATAATACTCCTCATCTCGTGTCCTGTAATTTTCTGCTGGTATCAGAAGCTCTGGACCACCTCGGTGATATTAATTTCTCCTCGCTCTTTAATGGTGTGACTGCCGATATGCTGAGATGCCCCCCCTCCCCGCGCAGCCGCTGGGCCACCAAGTCCCTGTGGGTAAATTACAGGAGGCCCTCAGAGGCTCTCTCCCTCCAAAGTCAGCTGCTTGTCCCCTCCATCCCCCGCTTCCCCAACTGCCCCATCTCCCAGTTCTGGGGGCAGCAACTACCTCTATCTTATAGGCCAAGGAAGCAGGTCTAAACATGGTGCTCAAATGGTAGAAGGATGACAAATGCATGCCCCCAATCCAGTTCTTCCCTTCCCTTTCTACCCTGCCCCCAACACGTGTCCCTCAGAAGACTCTAGGCAGGGTGCAGGCAGGGGGAGTCAGGCACGGTGGGGGAGAGGGCTGAGCTCTGGACCTGGGTTCTCCTCCTAGGTCTGTGACATAGACAACCTAATGACTTATCCAACCTCTCTGAGCCTCAGTTTTCTCCTCTGTACATTGGGGATGACCATACGTATCTGGCAGGATTGTGGTAAAGCCCAGAGTTCAGGACCTGACACACAGCAGGTATCTGGCTGGAGTTTAGTGGGACTGGAGAATGCAGCTCTTGGGATTTACCCAGAAATGCTTTCTCAACCCTGAGGTATATCCCCAAACTTTGTCTCTGCACCAATTCTCTCTGAGCTTTGTCCTTCCAAATATCTTTTTCTTTACACGTTTTTAGGGACTAATGCAGAGGAAACTTTATGGCCCTTCAACCCAAAATGTTAATTAGAGGATAACGCAACATATAGGGTGAATCCTGAGAAAAGGGGGCAGGAAAATAAGAGAATTACCTGCCCCCTGCCCCCTGCCCCCAGCCCACGGCTGAGGACAGAGAAAAGAGGCATCTTGGGAAAGGCCACGTCCCACATGGTCCGGGGCCAGGGACAAGAAGAAACCCTGACTCGGAGTCAGCCGGGCATTTTCAGGAAGAGAGAGAGATACAGGCAGGCCAGTGCCCGGAGGAGTTAACAGAGGTAGAGAGGAAATTGCCAGAGTCAGAAGAGGTGAGGCTGGAGCTAAATCTAAGTTAATTTGGAACCAGTTTTGTGATCGATTGTGCAGAGAGTGTCAGCGAGTGAGAGGTGGGAAATTGCACCTGTCTGGTGAATGAGCTCAGAATTCCAAGTGTGCTGGGGAAGCTGGGGAGCTGGTGCCACACTGGGCAATGCCAAGGTGGGGAGGCAGTGTGTGTCCGGGGAGCTGGTGGGGCCCGTCTGCCCGCTCAGAATATAAGTGCACAAAAAGCAGAGCAGAAATCATCTATTATACCTTTACTCTATGCCTAGCCCAGTGTGAAACCGTTACCTACATTTCTCAGATAATATTTGTAACACACTGAAAGCTGGCCATGGGCAGCAGCTAATGCCAATAAACAGACACTGGACTTTCAGGCCAGACACTGGCAGCGGAGGGGTGGGATTTGAGGCCTCTGTCCTGAAGGAATATGGAGTCACACAATCTAGGTTCAGATCCCAAATGTGGTGTTCTCTATCTCTGTGACCTTAGGCAGGCTTCTGAATCTCTGTGAGCCCAGTTCCCTGGTCTATCAAATGAGGATCATATTGCCCACCTCTCAGGATGAAATTGAGGCAATGCCTGTAAAGTGTCTAGCACTAAACCTGGAACATAGTGGAAATTGACAATTAAGAGGTATGTCCCCTCACCCACCCCTTTTCTTCCCCCTGTCCATTGTACTGTGAATGACAAGCTATCAGTGAATTTTACAAATTAACAGTAAAAGACCAGTATATGATGAAAGCTGGATAAGAAGTATAGACACTGTGAACTAGGGGAGCAAGAAATGACTGAGGGCTGGCAGGGGACAAGGGAGAAGAGGTGCTGAGATGAGCCAGTGTGGAGAGGTTGGTGCGTGGACCAGCAGAGCTGGGACAGAGCACTCACATGTTCACATCTTTGCAGACTCAGTTAGAGACCTGATAAGACACAAATGTTGACGGGACTTGAAACATTTCTACCTTTGCTGATAAGCTCCCTGGCTGGCATAGCTGATGTACATCCAGTCATGCCGATTAGCCTGTAAGTTTAAAAAGCAGAGGTTCAAAACAACTGAATTGCCTCTGCTATTTGAGCAGCGGCAGAGGATTTTTAACAGTTTTAAGAAGAGGAAAATGGGTATCAAGCATGATCTAGAATCACTGGCACAGCAGTCACTCCAAGCTCCGGAGTGTACCGATGTAGATGTCGGATGAGAAGCTGTAAGTCATAATCGGGAGAGCAATTGTTTATCAAGCAATCACTGTGCAGGCGCCGGGCCTGGCGCTTTAATTCACGTGACCACTACAACTCTGTGCGATTGGTACTGTTATTAGCACAATTTTACAGACAAGGAAACTGAGTTAGAGAGGCTAAGTAACCTGTGCAAGGTCACACTGATAGAACGAAAGTCTATCTGACTTCAGAGCCACATACTTGCCACTGAGGCAGAGTAGCCGAGATTCATGCACTCATTCGATCATCCATTCATTCATTCAAGGAATATTTTTTTGAGCACCATCTCAAAGGCGTTGTAACTGAAACTGAGCCCAGAGCAGTGACCAGCATGTACCCGGCCTTTACCAAGTGCTAGGCTAGGGCTGTGCTAAGGACCAGGAGGCAGGGGAATGAGCCCACCTGCTGCTCCTGGCCTTTGGAGGCTGCAGCCACTCATTGTGGGGCTTCTGCCTGCAGGAGGAGGCCACTGGAGGCCTCTGAGGCAGGTAGGCCCCTGGGGTGGGAAGATGGTGATGGGGAAACACGTGTAGGAAGGACAGAGGGATGGTCTCCACTGCCACCCAGTGCCCTTGGAGCCACACAGGGAGCACAGGGGCAGACACCAGATGGCTGCAAGAGGTCACAGTGCCATGTCCCTTTTAGTCACATCCCCTTATAAGAACCGGTAAGACCCGTTTTCTCCTTCTCTGTGTATAAGCACCCCATTGTTACCAAAGACATGAAATGAAGCAGAGACAGAAATGAGCCCATGCGAGGCACAGTTCCACGGCAGCCCAGTGACTCCTCCCGGTAACTCTAAGGGGGTGTGATCAAGACCACTTTGTAGATATTGAGACTGTGGGGTTTCTTCTCAGGGACTTGCATCCAGGTCATACAGCTGTGAAGCTAGCCCGATCTTCCAGCTCTACGTCCAATCCTCCATCTCCACATCCAATCCTCCATCTCCACGTCCAATCCTCCATCTCCACATCCAATCCTCCATCTCCACATCCAATCCTCCACCTCCACGTCCAATCCTCCACCTCCACGTCCAATCCTCCATCTCCACGTCCAATCCTCCATCTCCACGTCCAATCCTCCATCTCCACGTCCAATCCTCCATCTCCACCTCCACGTCCAATCCTCCATCTCCACGTCCAATCCTCCATCTCCACGTCCAATCCTCCATCTCCACGTCCAATCCTCCATCTCCACATCCAATCCTCCATCTCCAATGTGATCCAACCAGAACTGATGGTGCACTCGGGAATTCCCAGCCTTGGCCCAGGTGTTATGGGGGGGTTCAGAAGAGTGATGCTGATGTATCACTCTTTAAGAAACCTGCATCCTACCTGGGAATATGAAGATGACCCCGTCCAAATGTGGAACTTGAGGCCCTTGTAGGTCCTAGGCTGTGGCCCAACTGAGGGAGCTGTGAACTGTCTGGAAAGGGAGAGAAGGTCCTGGTTAGCTGGACTTTCAGAGAGGGTCTAAGAGGAGCCTTGCTGGGGTGCAGCGAGGGGTGCACCCCTATGGGAAGGAGCTGGTAGGACTCCCCATGGCCATGCAGTGTACCGGGACATACCTAGCAAAAGTCTGCCTCTGGATTTGGACAGCCCCAGCTTTGAGATTTGGGGCAAGTTGCTTTGACCTCTCTGATCCTCAGTTTCCTTGGCTACTAGAAGGGAAGAAGAAAACCCTTAGTCCAAGAAGGCTGTTGCAAGAATTAAAGCAGATGGCGGAAAGAGGGCTGGCTTAGAGCCTGGAATCCATTCCACGGTATCGAGCCCTTGCCACTGAGGCAGGGCTGGGGTGACAGCAGCAGCTGGGATCCACATCTGCCCTCAAGGGCTTACTCTCTAGGGACAGTGCCAGGCCTTGAGCGACTCAGCCCACACCTTGTCCCAGTAGAGACGAGTATGCAATGAAGCAGCCCATGAGGCAGAAAGACCCATGGTGGGGGTCGTCTCCAGGAATGGGATGTGAGCTGACTCTGAGGGGTGGGTCAGGACGAACCCTGGGAAGGGCTGGGAGAGTGTCATGAGCAGCAGCAAGGCTTGGGGGAGGAGGAGCAGCGTGGCGGGAGGTCAGGGACATGACAGTGGGCTTGGGCTGCCCTGTTAAGGATTTTGGTCTTCATCCTAAGAAAAATAGGAAGCCACGAGATGTTTTCAGCATGCTCAGATGTCTATTTCAAGGGAGTCTGTCTGGCTATAGTGAGAATGAACTAGATGAGACCGCAAGTCTTACAGACACACAGTAGCACCTTGCTAAACGGCATCAGAGTGGCCTTTATAGCACGCGGGGTGTTGTGGGAGGGAAGGTGGAGCATGTGCAGGAAGCAGGGCTCCACGAGGGCCAGGCCCTGGGGTCAGGAAGCATCCCTACTCTTCCCAGCACCTTCTAGCTGCAGAGCCACCCAGGGTAAAAGAACAATCCCAGCTCCTCAGTGACTAATGGCGGTGTATGGTGTAGGGCGGTCCTTCAGGGCACGAGCAGAAGGGTGGGGCCACACCTCAGAGGCAAGCCAAGGGCGGGCAGCTGCCATCCTCCTCCCCAAAGCCCAGGCACACAAGGGTCCCCTTCCCTGCCGCTGTGCAGCTACTGGGGTTCTGTTGCAAGGAGGTAGCTTTCCCGAATTGTAATAACAGTGATTTCTATTCTACCGTGAGCATCTGACACATGGAGTGAAAGCTACAAAGCCCCCCCAGCGGGAAACATAAAAGTGGGAGTGGGGGCTCTGGGGAGGGTTGGAGGCTGTCGCCCCCGGCTGGGCTCCGCCATGTGCAGCGGACGAGGGCCGGGAATAAAGAGGCTTATTTCAGCACCCTGTTATTATGGCATCTTGTTTTCATAGTTTGTTCAACAAACCTCTCTCCCTCTCCCTCTCCCCCCTCCTCGCCTCTCTTTTTTTCATCTTCCTCTCTCAGCAAATCCATTTAAATGCAATTCGATTCTTAAAGCGCCCCTCTCATGCATGTCTAATGAATGTCAGGGAAATGCTATTACAATGGGGCTGAGGAGGGCCCAGTCTGCAGTGTGTGTACAAGTCATTTGAAAGGAAGCCTGGGAGCGCTCCAGTTTTATTACAGCATAATTAGAAATAAAATCTTGTTGCAATATGAGAATGAGAGATGTGTGCTAATCCTGGGGTAGAGGAAGATAGAGCTGTATTTAGAAGAAAGGATTCGGGGAGAGAGAGAACTAGCCACGGTGCCTCTGCACCCCCTCCCCCGGAAGGTTTGTCTGCTGGTCCCCACCCTCTGCACCCCTAAGACTTCTAGGAGCTGCTCCAGAGACAGTGAGGGGCCCTTCTAGATCTCAGTTGCCCCAAGTAGTCACTCCGTCAGGGCTCCCGGGGAACTGAGTAGGGTCCTTTCTGGTAACTCCACACCCCTTCCACCTACTTAAAAGACCAGTCTATGGGCAGTTAGGAGTTGGTGGGAATGGCTGGCACAGCCCTGGACTTGGAGACTGAGACCCAGGTCAAGTTCTGAGTCCCCCACTGAGGAAAGCTATGCATTCATTTATTCATTCAGTTGTTCAACACTTACTGATCACCTGTTATGTACCAGGCACTGCGTTGGGTGCATTCGTTAACTGGTAATTGCCACAGGAAACAGGTTCAGAGAGATTCAGTGGCTCACATGGCGTCATCCAGCTAGACAGGAGAACCCAAGTTCAATCCAAGCCTTCTGACTGCAGAGCTGGGTTCTCTCTGCTCTACCATGCTGTTAACGTCCTGTGTCCTCCTGAGCCCTTCTGACACCCATCTCTCCAGTAATGCCATCTCCTATAGAGCCCAAAGGCAGAGATAAAGATGGTGGGACCTGACTGATCCCCTTTACAGCACAGAAAGGGGGACTTGGGGGTGGTGACACCACTTCAGCACTGACGGGCAGGTCAAAGCTTCTGGCTCTGTGTGCCTCGCACAAGTTCGCATAGCTGAGGTCCCACTTCCCATCCATCCACTCTTCTCCTGACCCAGGCATGTCCACGCTGCCTGACCCCAATTGCATGAGGAAACAGCAATGGGCCAGGAGACAGGAGGCTGCTCTTGACATCTGCACTCTGACCACACAGATGAGTTGTGTGATGCAGTGCCTCGGTTTCCTCCATGGGGGATGAGATATCAGTCTTTGATTGAGGTTGCAGATGAGGCCCAGCCTGTGTTAACGACCCATTTCCAGGGTCAGTTCCATGCCCATCTCATCCCTGGATGATGCCTTCAGCTTCCTCCCTGCCTCGCCTCAGCTCCTGGCCCTTGATACCCACCAGATGGTCTCAGACTCAATCTTTCTTCCCCGTCACATTCTCTGAACCCAGCCTGTACAGTACAGCCTAAAGCCTGGTGACCTTCAGAACTGGCTCCCCTCTGCCCTTCTCCCCATCTTCACATCTTTGCAGAGTAGAACCCGGTTCTAGAATGTTAGTGCTGGAAGGGTCCCAGGGAAGAGCATGTCTGGATGAGGAGTGTATTCGTCTGCTCTGGCTGCCATAACACAATAGTACAGACTGGGTGGCCTAAACAAATGTATTTCTTACAGTTCTGGAGGCTGGAAGTCTAAGGTCAAGGTCATGGCAGGTGTGGTTTCTGGTGAGGCCTCTCTCCCTGGCTTGCATACACTGCCTTCTTGCTGTGTCCTCACATGGCCTTTTCTCTGTGTGTGTATATTCCGGTGTCTCCTCTTTCTTTTTCCTTTTTTTTTTTTTTTTTTTT
>NW_012107697.1:315810-376137 GCF_000951045.1 Mandrillus leucophaeus | reverse complement strand
ACTGCCTTCTTGCTGTGTCCTCACATGGCCTTTTCTCTGTGTGTGTATATTCCGGTGTCTCCTCTTTCTTTTTCCTTTTTTTTTTTTTTTTTTTTTTGAGACAGAGTCTTGCTCAGGCTACTTGCCCAGGCTAGAGTATGGTGGCACGATATCGCCTCACCACAACCTCCGCCTCCTTGGTTCAAGCAATTCTTCTGCCTCAGCCTCCCGAGTATCTGAGATTACAGGCGCCCGCTACCACGCCCAGTTCATTTTTGTATTTTTAGTAGAGACAGGGTTTTACCATCTTGGCCAGGCTAGTCTCAAACCCCTGACCTCGTGATCCACCCACCTCAGCCTCCCAAAGTGTTGGGATTGCAGGCATGAGCCACCATGCCTGGCCTCTTCCTCTTGTTATAAAGGCATCATCAGTCAGGACCCCACTCTCGTGACTTCATTTAACCTTAACCACCTCTTTCAAGGCTCTATCTCCAGATACGGTTGCATTGGGAGTTAAGGCTTCAACATAAAATGTTGGGGGGAAACAATTCAGTCCAAAACAAAGAGGATCTGAAACCTAGAGCCAGCCTGGCCTGAGCTGGGACTTGAATCCCAGTTCCCAACTCACATCTCATGTGCTTTTCACTCTGCTACAAATCTCCCTCTGGGGTATTGAGTTGAGGGTTTACAATCCTAGGAGTTTCAGAGTCCAGGGAAAGGAGAGGAAGAAGGATGGGCTTGGCTTCCCTTGGTTTTTTCAAACCCAGGCTGGCAGGGACTCCCAAGATGTTCACCATCAGCAGGTAGAACTAAAAGGAAAGAAAGGAAGGTGCCCTGCAGAGTCCACCTTGACTTACTCCCTGCAGGCTGCCCTGGTGCCAGGGCCCCTAGACAGCAGCTAATTCCTGCCAGCCAGGAAGTATCGATCACCCCCAACTGCCCTGCCCCACAGCACAAATAGCTTGGGAGGAAAGGACAGCAAGTTAGCTCATTAGTCCTATGAACTATCTGCAGGCTCCACACTGCGGGCTGACGACACTGTTTTTATAAATCTGTATTGCATGGAGCAGCAACTGGTAACCTGTATTGATTGCAATTTCTCTTTTGGAATTGGGAGGCCCCCGGGGGCCAATTGAGGTACTTCAAAGCCCTGGCATCCTGCAGCTACTCCAGGAAACAGACTTGAGCTGTGACAGACTAAGTAGCTCTTCTCTTCCAAGAGAGACAACGATTTTTTTCTGACCCTGGCCAAAGCCTGGTCTCAATGCAAAGCCTCACCCGATTCCCTTCCTCCTCCCTCTTACTCCATATCCCCCATTGCCTACCAGGACCTTCCTCATAGAGGAAAGCGGGTAGGCAAAGCAGGAAACCCCTTCCTCAGTGTCTGGTTTCTCTGCTTCAGGAAGGCATCTGACGCCAACAGTGGAAAAGCAGCTCCCACCCCCACGTGAATACCTACCTATACACTGCATATCCATCATAGACCTGCCTGCTTGTGCTGTTACACGTTTAGTATTATGATCTTTAAAAAAACAAAAAACAAAAAACCTGCCCTATAAGCATACAGTGCATATACATCACAACAGCCTTTCATAAGCATTGTTGCATGGACACCACAGAAGAACTCCATGAACAGAGAAAATCGGGGTTTAGAATCCCCAATTTGGGGGTGAGCAAATGCCCAGAAAGGTTAATGGGTGTTCCTAAAGCCACACAGCTGGTAGGTGGCAGGTCTCAAACCTCCAAATACAGAACTCTGTATCATACCCATTGGGACCTACGCCTCCCTAAGCTGCCAGTCCCTTTCTTGTCCCCTACAATGCCCCATCAGCCTGTGTAAGTGTACCCAACAAGTACACACGCCAGTGCAGGTACACACACCAGCACAGGGTCACACACCAGAGCAGGTACACAACATGCCAGCACAGGTACACACACCAGCGCAGTACACACACCAGTGCAGGTACACACACCAGCGCAGTACACACACCAGGGCAGTACACACACCAGCATAGGTTCACATGCCAGTGCAGGTATACAACATGCCAGCGCAGGTACACACACCAGCACAGTACACACACCAGCACAGGTTCACATACCAGCGCAGGTACACAACTTGCCAGCGAATGCACCATGTTCCCTTGCAGGCACATTCAGCCACCTGCCCAAGACTGCACTTCCCACTAACACAGGGCACCTGGTCATGGCAGGATTTCTTTGCTCCCTAAGCCTCAGCTTCTGAGGCCCCCTAACCTCTTACCTCACTCTGCATTAGCCTGTGAGATCATTCATCCACTCTTTCATTCAGTAACTGTAATGTCTTCCAAAACTGGTCTCATCTCGCCATTTGCCCGTCCACCTACTCTGGCCCTTGCTAGTGAGAGGGAAGCCTCCACTGGAAGAATCAAGAGGCCAGGGGACCAACCTCTGCTCAGAAAGGAGAGAGAAGTCCACCTCACAGAGAAGGGATTAGCCAAAGCACCCCCAGCATGCAGCACACACTTTCCTGGCAGCAGGGTTGGGGGAAACCGCTCTGAATTTGTGTTCAGGAGCCCCGGGTAGGAGCCCAGGCTCTTCCACTCGCTAGATGTGTGGCTTGAACAAGACCCTTAGCCCAAGCCATAATTTCCTCATCTGTAAAGCAAGAGAAGGATGGTCTTCCTAGGTGTGTGCCAATGCTCAAGAGAGGGAAGATGTGCCTGACACAGTGCCTGGTATTTGACAGGCATTTCAGCACAAGGGTGCCCACTGATTCATGCACCTCGGGGTGTTTTTCTTGCAGAGTTTATAACACAATTTAAGATAGTTCACCTGGATCTCTCTCCAAATCCAAAGTACAGTGCTTGGAGAGGGGTACCTAAAAGAGTTGAGGAGGGGAAGTTTATAGCTGCTGGTCCCTAGACACAGGGCTTCTTCCACAAGGGCCTCAGCTGTGGAAACCTTTCACATCTAAGAGACTGAACTCGCCTTAAGGCAGGCAGAGATGGAACCACCCAAGGCAACTTGATTCCGGGGCTTCTCTTTCCTCAGAGCACAGCACTACGTCGCCTGCACTTTTTTTTTGATAGGGATGCGATCTCGGCTCACTGCTGGATTCAAGCGATTCTCCTGTCTCAGCCTCCTGAGTAGCTGAGATTACAGGAGCCTGACACCATGCCCAGCTAATTTTTGTATTTTAGTAGAGATGGGGTTTCATCATATTGCCCAGGCTGGTCTCGAACTCCTGACCTCAAGTGATCCACTCTACTTGGCCTACCAAAATGCTGGGATTACAGGCATGAGCCACGGCGCCCAGCCTCGTTATGTCTTCTATATCACATACCTCTGCTCTGAATGTTGGGTCCTGGACTTGAACGTGGTTCCATCCTGAAACCAGCAGCCCCGTGTTGCTAGTAGTCCCTCTTCGGGGTGGAGGTAGCATTTCCAATCTAATTACCTAACGAAGAGGTCCGTCTTTAGTCGGGGAGGGACACAGAAGCCAGGATGCTACTGAGGGAAAGTCTGCTTCCCGCCTTCCCCATGGGCCCTGCCGTGGGAAGTGTGAGGTCCCACTGCCCACATGGGTTCAGCTGGGAGGCCCTGCAGGGGCCTCACTAAGATGAGACCACCATGGCTTACAGTCCAGATAACCTGGGCTGTGTGCTTGTCTGTGCTTTTCTCTTTTGTTAGCTACAAACCATCCATCTTGCTTTATGTCCCAAGCTGGGGAAACAAGGAAAGGATCAAAGTGGCCCAAAGAGGAAATAGTGGCCCAAACCATTGCAATGTGGCAGCAGTGGCTAGACGGGGAGAGACCCCCAGGGCACAGGGCACATTAGGGACAGGAGTCCAGGTTGGAGGTCCAGCTGCCTCACCCCATGTGGAGATGCCTCCTCCACTGCCAGGATTCATTGATTCAGCACATGTTCACTGAGCATCTGCTGTGTGCAAGACGTCTTCTGGAGCCGGCATACAGGGTGAACCAAAATAACTTCTTGCTCTCAAACAGAAGCACCATGTGCTCCAAGGACAAATAAAGCAGAGTAAGGAGTTGGGCAGGGATGAGGGACACAGTCTAATTTTTAGAGCGTGGTCAGACAAGGCTTCTCCAAGGAACTGTCCACTAAGCAGAGACCTGAATGAGGCCAGAAGTAAGTCAAGGAAAGAGCATTTCAGGTCTAGAAGGAATCGTGACAGCAAAGGCCTTGGGGTGGAAGTGTGCAAATGCATATGCAGACAAACGCATTTTAAAATCCCCGCAGTAGATGATCATCAATATTGCAGCTCCGACATTCCCTAAGCTGTGAACTTCTAAATCTCTGGGAGACAAAGGGTGTTAAGGATGGTCCGGTTTATTTCTTCTATTCAAGACTGAAATCCCCTATGCAATATCTCAGCCAAGGGTTTCTTCAGCATCAACTTAAATACCCCTGGTGACAGAAGACTCACTACCTGACAAAGACCCTCATTCCAACTTTTTTTTATTATTATTATTACTATACTTTAAGTTCCACTGTACATGTGCACAACGTGCAGGTTTGTTACATAGGTATACATGTGCCATGTTGGTCTGCTGCACCCATCAACTTGTCATTTACATTAGGTACTTCTCCTAATGCTATCCCTCCCCCCAGCCCCCTACCCCCCAACAAGCCTCGGTGTGTGATGTTCCCCACCCTGTGTCCAAGTGTGCTCATTGTTCAATTCCCATCTATCACCCATTTCAACTTTTTATAGCCGTGACTTAATTTTTTTTCAAGTTTAATTGTGGTAAAATATACATAACATAAAATTTACCATCTTAATCATTTTTAAGGGCTACGTTCAGTCATGTTTAAGTTCAGTTTCCTTTTGCAACACTGAAACTCCATTCCCATTAAACCAGCAGTCCCCACCTGGTTTTGTGGAAGACAATTTTTCCACAGGACGGGGGTAGGGGGATGGTTTCGGAGTGAAACTGTTTCATTTCAGATCATCAGGCATTAGATTCTCATAAGGAGCACGCAACCTAGATCCCTCGCATATGCAGTTCACAATCGGATTCCCGCCCGTGTGAGAATTTCATGCTGCTGACCTGACAGGAGGCGGGGCGCAGGTGGAAATGCTCGCTCACCTGCCGCCCACCTCCTGCTCTGGGGCCCAGTTACTAACAGGCCACGGACAGGTACCGGTCCACGTCCCCAGGGTTTGGAACCCCTGCATTAAACATCTCCCCTTTTTCCCTCCCTCTAGCCCCTAGCAACCACCATTCTACTTTCTGTCTCTACGAGCTTGACAACTCCAATACTTGCTATAAGTAAAGTAGAATCATACCATATTTGCCTTTTTGCAGTTGGCTTATTTCACTTAGGATAATATCCTCAAGATTCATCCATGTCAAAGCATGGGCCCAAATTTCCATCCTTTTCAAAACTGAATAATATTCCATTGTATGTATATGTCACATGTTGTTTACCCATTTGTCTGTTGATGGACACTTTGGTTCCTTCCACCTTTTTGGCTATTGTGAATAACGCTGCTATAAACATGGGTGTGCAAATATCTATCTCCCTGCTTTCAATTCTTTTGGATATATACCCACAAGTGGAATCACTGGATCATATAGTAATTCTGTTTTGTATTTTGGGGGGAACCATCATACTATTTAATCTTGACTTTTGAACACTCACTTTCGTGAGCATCTGGCAAACTTCTTGCCACTGCTAATTAGACCTTTATTCCTTTTTTTTTTTTTCTTTTTTTTTGAGACAGAGTTTCACTCTTGTTGCCCAGGCTGGAGTGAAATGGCGTGATCTCAGCTCACTGCAACATCCGTCTCCTGGGTTCAAGCGATTCTCCTACCTCAGCCTCCTGAGCAGCTGGGATTACAGGCACCCGCCCCCATGCTCGGCTAATTTTTGTATTTTTAGTAGAGATGGGGTTTCACTACATTGATCAGGCTGGTCTTGAACTCCTGACCTCATGTGATCCACCCTCCTCAGCCTCCCAAAGTACTGGGATTACAGGCATGAGCCACCACGCCTGGCCTAGACCATTTTTCTTAAAGGTCTAACTGGAAGTAGTGGAAATAATGATTAGCAGGACAAGAGGTTTGCCAGGTGCAGAAACACTCAGAAATGGGAGTGGGTTTAATCTGGGAAGGCTTCCTGAAGAAGGTGAATTTCCAGCTGAGATCAGACTTTTCTGAGTTGCAGTTTCCTGGTGAGTGAAATGGAGACAAAATGCTGTAGAGTTTTGGGAAATTTCATTCAGGCATTCATTCTGGAACATGTGTTGAGTGCCTGTTTTATGACCGGATTGAAATGGGAATGCATTAGAGGATTTTGAGCAGAGGAGCCGCATGATCTGACTTGGGTTGAAAGCATTGCTCTGGCTACATGCTGGGGACAGAAGGAGGAGGGGCAGGGGTGGATTCAGGGTGGCCAGTCAGGAGGCTGCTGGCCCCTGCCTCATTCAATCCTTTCCCTTCCTTTGCTCTAGAGGCTGCAGTGGGATCTGTCCAGTTCATATCCTCCCCCAAACCCCCAGTTTCCCCCTCCTCCCCTGTCTATCACCTTCTCCCCCACCACACTCCCCCTCACGCCTCCCTGAGAGCAGAGCAGCCAGGGCCCCACCTTTGCAGAGGGCGGCTTCTCTCTGTCCAGCCCTCTGGAGCTGCCAGAAGCCCAGAGGTTTCTATCAATTATCTCTCCACGGCTCCTGCAGCTCCGGGGAGTCTCCAAAGCCCAGTTCTCTGACCTTTTAGAAAAAGACAGAGAAGATGCTGTCAGCTCACTTAGCACCTGTGTGCAGGGCCTCAGAATTGCCAAGGAGGTTTCTTCATCTCCAAGCTCCCTGCTCTCCAACCCAGCTCCAGAGGAGGAGGGAGGGAGTCTACCTGCAGAAGGCCTGACCGCAGGAGGTGCTGAGGGCCCAGCAGCCCCAACCTCAGCTACTCCGGCCCTTCATCTTCCTGAGATGAACTGAGCCAGCCACCCACGTGCTGGGGACTTTTATACTCAGTATTTAACTTAATCCTCCCAACAGCCCTGTGACATCAGTTCTATTTCTTTTCTCCATTTTCCTGAAGAAGAAATGGGGCTTGCACTGGTGTAGTGAGATCCTGGAGACATCAAATTGTCAATGAGTGTGAAGAGTCTTTGCAAATTGATCTCATCCAGGGGTTCTCTGCCATGCACATTAGACACTCCCTGCAGCTCTGTAAAAATATCCATTCCCAGACCACCACACCCTCAGAGATTCAGAGCTTCATTCGAAAAGATCCTTCAATGATTCTAATGTACCAACATGATGGAAAACACTCGCCAAATCTCAATTCCCCCCTTTTTTACGGATGGGAAACTGAGGGTCTGAAAGAAGACTGGACCTCCCTAAAGGCACCCTAGGTGAGCTGTTCAGAGCTGCCATGAGAAATCACTGCAAACCCGGTGGCTTTAAACAACAGAGTACTGGAGACTGGAAGTCCAAAATGGAGGTGCCGGCAGGGGCAGCGTCTCTCTACAGGCTCTAGGGGAGGGTCCTTCCTGGCCTCTCCAAGCTTCTGGTGGCTGCTGGCAGTCCTTGCGTTTCTTTGCTGTTAGGTGCATCCTCCCCCCTCTGCTTCCGCCTCTGCGCAGCACTTTCCCTGGGTGTATGTCTGTGTCCACATCACCCTTTTCTTAGACGAACACTAGTCATGTTAGAACTCAGGGCTCAATCTAACCCAGGAGGACCCCATCTTAACTTGATTACATTTGCAAAGACCGTATTTCCAGTAAGGTCACATTCACAGATCCTAGGGGTCATTAATTTGGTGGGGGGGATGCTATTCAACCCAGTATACACCCCAACATAAGTGGCAGAGCCTGGACTCCAACCTGGCCTCCTATATTCCCGCCCTGTGCTTGCCCCACCACCCCTGGTGGCCCAGCCCCTCTTTGTACACCTCCTTTTACTCATAGCTTCACAAGACCTTCCACAGCCTTCCCCAGTACCCCAGCACTGACGGCCACACCTTCCATGGTGGAAGGATATCGTCTTCTAACCGTGGGATCCCAAAGGGCAGAGACCAAGTCCAGGACTTCTCCCATGTTACCCAGACCAGAACCTGGAGACACTCCAGAAAGATGTGATAGATTCAGCCAAACTGAGCTGGATGGATGAGTGCTCCTCCAGGAGGCAGTGAGAACCTCATTGAGAGAAGAAACCAGGCAGAGGCTGGCTGACCACATGTCCTTATGAGTGGTGCTGTCATTCTAGGAGAGTCAGTCCAGCATAGAGCTTTGGAAGAAGACAGGAAGCAGACTAATGGTCCAGGCTCTGCCACCTTCTAGCTGTGTGACCTTAAATGGATTATGTAACCTCTCTGTGCATCAGTTAATAAAAATAGTATCCATTTCAAAGGTTGTGGGAATTAAATGAGATAATGTATATAAAGTCATTGGCCTAATTTGTAATAGCTACTCAATAAATATTCAGCTTTTAAAAAAGTAGAGTCCTGCTCAAGATCACAGGGGAAAGGGGATGGCAAAACAGGTCAGGGTCTTTGTGGTAATAATAAAAAGAAGAAAAGCAGAAACCAACCACTCCTCTAGTCATGAGCATGTAGATAGATGATACCACAGCCTTTGAAATATGTCGATCAAGCAATGTCAAGGGCACAGTCAGCATTTAAACGCAGCTCTGTGTCTTGGTCTTAGAGCCTAAAGGAATGGCACCCTCCAGCCTAAACCCACAGGGACACTCTTGGCATTTGGGGTGCAACAGTTCTTTGTGACTCAAGCTCCCTTGGCCCCTAACCACTAAATGCCCTTAGCAACCCCAAATTATGGTGTCAACCCCAAATGTCCCACCTCCCCACACGTTTCCAAGTGGCCTCAGGATTGGTGCTGGACCTGGAGGTACTGGCTGCCATTTTACCCTTCTCCCGTGGGACCCAGCCTGTCTCAAAGCAGAGAAAGTGGGCCAGCTACACTTCTCCCTTCCTAGGGATGGCTAGTTGCATCTGGGGTGCAGAGCATGGGCTGCCAGCCTGGGAGGCCAGCCAAGTTGTCCAGCCCTGGCCCATCTCCATCCCCCACCAGCGGGCCGGGCCTCCCTCCGCTCTCATACTGTACGAGGCTTACTCCACAGGCCTCTTGCTCCTTCCTTCCCCAGCAGGGCCCACCGTCCGATGCTCATCAAACATGCAGAACTGATGTTGCACAAGCCCCCCCGAGGGGACTAACATCATACCCCTGATTTCTCCTTCCCCTCTCGCGCTGTGCATCCCCCTGGCTGCAGCCTGCCTTTGTTTCAGGAGGAGCAAAACACTGTGTCTGAAAACGTTACTGCAATTAAATATGCACAAGAAGGGGGGAGGGAGGGGAAAATGAGGACAATGAAGGATGTGAAACATCAGATGCAGCAGCTGCTTGTTGCTATAGAAACCCTAGCTCCCCACCACCATCAAGGCAGCATCAGCCCCCCACCCTCCACCCCCCACCCCTGGTTTAAAATCCTCGTAGGGCCAAGTGCTCTGTTTGTCCTGAGGTGCTGGGTGATGCAAGATCACAGGGTCCTAGCTATCCAGGGCTGGAGCACCTGTCGGCTGTGAGCATTGATTTCTGTGTCTTTCCTGCTTTTCCTCACCCCACCATCACTACCTCCTGACACTGGTACTTCTGATTGGCAGCAACACCCTCCAGTAGTTCTGCATTCCAGTCCCAGTTACATAATAAATTACAGAAGAGCTTCTGCGTTTGACTTTGGGATGTCACAACATGGAGACAAAACGGCACATGCAGAGTCCATTGGGGAGCCGGCTTTCTCTGTGCTTCCTCGGTTCCTCTCTGACAGCCAGCTGCAGGGCTTGGCGCCCTCCACCATCCTTCTTGTCCCCACCCACAGCCCTGAGTGGGGGTCTGCCTAGTTGCGGGGTCTGCCCAGCTGTGATCTGTGTGCTGGAGCCAGGCAGAGCGGGGTGTCCACAAACTCCAGGTTCCAGAAGATGGGCAGGCTGCCAGATGGCCAAGTGCTCATCTGGGAGGATCCCCAACAAGATGTAGCTCAACCGGGATCAATGGGAAGTTCCAGACTCTGGCCCACATAACCACTGTCCAAGGACAGAGAGAGAGAAAGTGGCATGGCAGCGGCTCCCAGAGACAGGGCCAGGGTCTTTAGTTGACTGCAAGAAGAGTAGTATAACAGGGCTGCCTCCCTCCTCCCACACCATCCCCATGACAAGGTGATGCAGCCTGAGGCTGGGTGTTGGTAGTCTTGCTCTACTCTGCTCTGATGGGCTAAGTCTAATCTTAGAGCCTCACAAAGTGGGGCACAGTGTCTGGCACATGGTAGGTCCAGTCCTATACAAAGATGTGCAGGAGGGAGGAAAGAAAGGAGGGAGGGGCAATTGGAATTGTAGATAAACCAAAGTTCATTCAGAAGCAAGAGACCAAACTGATGAAGTTATCTGAAACTATATTAAATAAATATTAAAAAATAAAATCCCTGTCATCCCAGCACTTTGGAGGGCCAAGGCAGAAGGATCCCTTGCATCCAGGAGTTTGAGACCAGCCTGGGCAACATAGCGAGACCTCATCTCTACCAGAAAATTTTTTTAATTAGCCAGGTGTGGTGGTGCATGCCTGTGGTCCCAGCTACTGGGGAGGCTGAGGTGGGAGGATCACTTGAGCCCAGCATGCCAAGGCTGCAATGAGTTGTGATCATACCACTGCACTCAGTCCGGGTGACAGAGTGGCAGTCTGTCTCAAAAAATACATAAAATGAAAATAAAATCCTAAGGCTGTTAACCCTGAAGAAAATTCAAAGGGCGTCACAGCCACCTTCCAGTGTGTGAGGGAGTATGTCAGGAACACGGGTTTTGGCTGGTTCAGCAGGGCACCAGTGAGTCAGAGCAGGACCCATGGTGGAAGTGCCAAGAAGATCAGTGGTCACCAAGGAAGACTGATCTACAAGTCAACTTTGGGGCTGGGCGCGGTGGCTCACGCCTGTAATCCCAGCACTTGGGAGGCCGAGGCGGGCGGATCACGAGGTCAGGAGATCGAGACCATCCTGACTAACACGTTGAAACCCCATCTCCACTAAAAATACAAAAAAAAATTAGCCGGGTGTGGTGGCCGGTGCCTGTAGTCCCAGCTACTCAGAAGGCTGAGGCAGGAGAATGGCGTGAACCCGGGAGGCGGAGCTTGCAGTGAGCTGAGATCCCGCCACTGCACTCCAGCCCGGGCGACAGAGCAAGACTCCGTCTCAAAAAAAAAAAAAAAAAGTCAACTTTGGAATGGGCTGCTGAGTGAGGGAGGGCCCCCAGCCCCGGATATATTCAAATGAAGGCTGGAGAACCTTTGTCAAAGATATCGTGGCGCGCACTCAGCTTTTCAGCCCTGCAGTTCTACAGCCTCCAGCGGCAGAAGATGCCCTTTGGTGAGGCCCCCACCTCCGGATGCTGAGAGTCTTGGACTCGTGCTTGGGATGGTGGAGGGAGATGGGTGGGATACCACAGAACATTCCTCACAGGAGCCTTCGAAGCTCTCATCTTGGCTGAGGGGATGTCACTTAGGCCTCAGGTAGGAGGAAGCAGACCTCTAAATAATAGGGCTAGAAGGGCATGGAATTGCCCAAAATGTTTCCCTCTGCCAGCCTGACATGTGGTGCTATCGGGTTCTTCCCGTGGGTTCAGCACGACCCTCTCCCCTGCGGCTTTGAAGTCACTATCACTATCCTGATTCCAAGACCCCTCCCAGTGGAAATGGCAGCCTGGACCCTTGAGGCCTGCCTGGGAAACCCCCAAAGAGGAGGCAGAGGACCCCAGAGTTCGCCTCTCCATCTGTTTCTGAGATGGAGTCTCGCTCTGTCGCCCAGGCTGGAGTGCAGTGGCCGGATCTCAGCTCATGGCAAGCTCCGCCTCCCGGGTTCACGCCATTCTCCTGCCTCAGCCTCCTGAGTAGCTGGGACTACAGGTGCCCATCACCTCGCCCAGCTAGTTTTTTGTATTTTTAGTAGAGACGGGGTTTCACCGTGTTAGCCAGGATGGTCTTGATGTCCTGATCTCATGATACGCCTGCCTCGGCCTCCCAAAGTGCTGGGATTATAGGCGTGAGCCACCGCGTCCGGCCTCGCCTCTCCATCTTAGTCTGGCCTCAGTGGGAGGACACATCCATGAGCTTAGGGAGTCTAGTGCAAACCCCTTCCCAACCCTCAAGTCCAGTTTTCTCCTTTAAATCAGCCTTTATCGGCTCAAGGTGAGGGTGAGCCCTAGGACCTTAGACAAGGAAATCCACTTCCCCTCTGGGATGGGAAGGGGGGCTCTTGTGTCGCAATCTGCAACGTGGGTAGGCTGCCCCCTGTGCTTCCTGCTCCCCTGCCAGGTCCCAACAGTCGGGGCAGAGATGGCTGTGGCAGTGGCAGGAGGCATCGAGTACAGTGCCTGTTTGCTTCACGGCCTTGTGCACAGTGCGTGTTTGAGAACTGTTTGAGTGATTACCGTGTATCTGCCCCTCCTTGTCCCCATGCTAGTATAACTTTGCCTCAATAATCGTTTGTTGAGTGAATAAATGATTTAAATTGAGAGAAGGGGATGGAGGCTTATGTGTAATTCCATACAGAGGGACAACTGGGAGTCAGAAGTTCCAGTCCACTTCCTGGCTGTGTGACCTGGGCCAGTTACTTTACTACAAGCCTCAGTTTCCTTCTTTGTAAAATGGAGCTAGCATCTCAAACA
This sequence comes from Mandrillus leucophaeus, assembly GCF_000951045.1. Lineage (NCBI taxonomy): Eukaryota > Metazoa > Chordata > Mammalia > Primates > Cercopithecidae > Mandrillus > Mandrillus leucophaeus. Next base: position 363,482 of record NW_012107697.1, on the reverse strand, counting down.
GTTGTAAAAGCCAACAAGCAAGGAATATGAGTTTTGCAAAGTCTTGCAAAGAGGTAGGAAAGATGAGAACTAATATTCACTTAGTGCTTATTCTGCACCAAACGCTTTATTCTTCTTTTTATTTTTACTTTTTTAGAGACAAGAGTCTCACTCTGTCACCCAGGCTGGAGTACGGTGGCATGATCACGGCTCACTGCAGCCTTGACCTCCTGGGCTCAGGCAGTCCTCCTGCCTCAGCCTCCCGGGTATCTGGGACTACAGGCATGCCCTACCAAACCCAGCTAATCGTTTAATTTTTTTCTTTTTTTATAGACAGGGTCTCGCTATATTGCCCAGGCTAGTCTCCAACTCCTGGTCTCAAGTGATCCTCCTGCCTGAGCCTCCCAAAGCATTGGGATTACAGGTGCGAGCCACCACACCTGGCCCCATTCCTTAAATCTGTACACCCACCCCATTATTTGTACTCCATTGTATAGATAAGGCTCAGAGAGGTTAAGTAACTTTCCCAAGGTCACACAGCCCATAAGTAGAAGAGCTGGATCGGGACCCAGATCTCAGCCTAACTCTAAAGCCCAGCTTCTTTCTGTTAAACCCTGGAGCATCTACACTGAAAGGAACAATTACTATCGTTTCTATTTGTCATTTTGTTTGTGTGTGAAAATCCTCCTCTGTCAGAGACGCTACCCTGCCTCTGAGGCTGTACCAAACCGGGAAGTAACGAACTATGTCCTGATTGTGTCTCCAGAAAACAGGTTTTTTATTACCTACCATGGCGGGCTGTACATCTCTGACGTACAGAAGGAGGACGCCCTCTCTACCTATCGCTGCATCACCAAGCACAAGTACAGCGGGGAGACCCGGCAGAGCAATGGGGCACGTCTCTCCGTGACAGGTAGGGGAGAGAGCCGGGGGAGAACGTGGCGGGCTGGGAAGGGAGGACACCAGGCCATCCCTGGAACTTGGTGTGTCCCACCACAGATGGAGGAGCCCCCTGTGTACTCAGGGAAATCCGAGGAAGAGATTAAAGAAATCAGGTACTGAAACCACCAAGGAAGACCTCTTTGCTATGTTTGCATTTTCAAATAATGAGGGCTACGAAACTCACCCTCTTTTTCCTTTTTTTTTTTTTTTTTTTTGCCTTTCCTGTCAGGAAGCTCATAGATAAAATCGGATACTCAAACATAGTAACTATTAGTGTTGCTTTTCAGGGGGGCGGGGAGGGGGCGTTGCATATCCGTGCCTCTAGGTGCTTTTGAGGGTTCTATCTTTTCGTTCTTTTTTTTTTTTTTTTTTGAGACAGTGTTTCTGTCTTGTTGCTGAGGCTGGAGTGCAATGGCGTGATCTTGGCTAACTGGAACTTCTGCCTCCTGCAACTTCCACCTCCTGCAACTTCTGCCTTCTGGGTTCAAGCAATTCTCCTGCCTCAACCTCCTGAGTAGCTGGGATTACAGGCGTGTGCCACGACCCCCGGCTAATTTTTTGTGTTAGTAGAGACAGGGTTTCACCATGTTGGCTAGGCTAGTCTTGAACTCCTGACCTCAGGTGAGCTGCCCGCCTCGGCCTCCCAAAGTGCTGGGATTACAGGTGTGAGCCACCGCGCCTAGCCGGAGAATTCTATCTGATCAATGAGTACACATGTATGTTTCGTCATAGGCCACCTCGCAACATTTGAAAGCAGGCAGAACATAATTTATAAACAAAATATTTCTAAACGGAATAAAGGATTCTTGTTCTGGGGTGATTATAGCTTCTCGGGAGGGATAGAAGCTGGTGTTTATTGAATCCTCCTGTGTATCTGGGATTCCCTCATTTGTTTCTGTCAGGCACCGTCATAGCCCTGTGAGGTGAGTGCTATTCCCCCTATTTTTACAGACGAGAAAACCAAATCTTAGGGAAGCCAAGTGACTAGCCAGAGCTATTTAACCAGTGGGAGGCACAGCCGGAATTCAGACTCTGAACCCCTGGCCTCAGGGTCCTACAGGACCCCGTAGAAGGGGTCAGCTGAATGCCCATATCCATGCTGAGGTCACAGAGAGGCGCTCCTCGAGGAAGGCTTTCTGAACAGTAGTTTCCAAACCCTTTGACTGCAATGCCCAGACAGACGTTCTTAGCATGGCCTGCGCAATACACGCTGGCATTTTCTACCATGCTTGTTGCAAGGCGCCTGAAATTTTCTATTCTATTCTATCTAATTCTGATTTCTCTAAATGCCAGCCACAACTCACCAAAGGGATTTCACAACCTCCTAACAGTTTGTGGGTTGTGAGTTGAAAAATCTCTGTCTTGAGATTGGAGTTTTTGAAAAGGGGATGAACACTAAGTCACAATACCTGGCTTTTGGGATTAAACTCATGAAATCTCGCAGCCTCTCTAGGCCTCTGGAAAAGGAACCCGTCTAGGTGGCTGCTCTGATTCTATCTGCCTCTGGCCCTCAGAGCTCTCAGAGCTCTGCCCTGAGTTTGGTGGTTTGGTGATGAGCTCTGCCCTGACCCACAGATGACTGTCTCCAGGACCCCTTCCACATATCTGTCACATGTGGGGCAAGGCCAGGAGATCAGGAGCTGGGAGGGCAACAACCTGGCTCCCGATTCACCCCTGTGTCTTTAGCGCCTGGCCCTGTGCCTAACATACGGTAGGTGCCAAGTAAATATTTATGGCATTAATCAATGCCAAGGGAAACCATGCTGTCATAAGGGTAGGGGACGGGGCTGCTCCGTGCGGCCCCATCTTTGTGGCTTGACTTTGGAATCCACAGCCCAGTTTCCAAAGGGCTCGCCTCAAAATAACAGGGACTTGTTTGTATGGTGTTTTGCATCTCATTTGCATGCCTATCCCGCAATGTGGGAAAGACACAGAAATCCCCTTCCTTCAGGCCTGCTCCCTTGTCCTCCTCGAATATTTGGCCCCGTCATCCTCCAGTCTCCTGGCTGGAGCTCTAGCTTGTGGGGGCGCTAGGCAGGAATTCCTCAAAAAGAGACATGCTTTGAACCGGAGGCCATGCCAGCCCTTCTTCCCCTCCTCTTCACCACCAGCTTCCGGGAGACGGGCGAGGGGGAGGAGACTCACAGATAAAGCCCGAACAGAAAAGCGGGCATGAAGATGGGACGGTACCCAGACAGACAAGAGAGAGGCCCTGGCACAAACAGAGATTGGCATGGGGCAGGGGAAAGGCAGAACGGAGAGACGTGCACAGAGACAAAGGACGCGAGCGAGGGGGCTCCAGGGAGGGAGCCCATGCAGTGACACGGGGCCCTGATGTGATGGGATGTGACAAGGCGATCTGCAAGCTGCTTGTCTCGGCAAAAATGCAACTGATACTGGAGCAAGCAATGCCTAGGGGGTTGGCATTGGGAAGCCCAGAGCCTGCCTCGGGCTCACCCGCCCCTCCCCACTGCACTTGGAATCCACTCCCCAGAGCTGAGGGTGGAGATCCGGCCCCAGAGAGAGGCAGGGCACGAGTGTCTGCTGAGACGTTTCAGTCTCTAGAGGCCAAGGCCCCGAGAGCTCCTGGGGCTTGTTGCGGGTGAGAATGGTACACATGGCAGTGCATTGGAGGTGGTCAGTTCATGAGAACAGGAACCACATGTGTGGTCTCTTCAGTACTCAGTGCTAAAGTTGCTGGGGGTGGGGAGAGCTAACGAGGTGTATTGTTAAGACAGCAGTTACGAATTAGGCCAGACTTTCCATCTCCGCCTCAACACTCACTAGTTGTGCAGCCTGGCATAAAATAACGTTCCAAACCTCAGCTGCCTGATCCGGAAAACGGGAGTAACAAAATGTACTCCTACTGGGTTGCTGTGAGAATGAAACAAAATATCTCCTATTAAGAAAGGCCAGGCGTGGTGATTCAGGCCTGTAATCCTAGCACTTCGGGAAGCCAAAGCAGGTGGCTCACTTGAGGACAGGAGTTCAAGACCAGCCTGGCCAACATGGCAAAACCCCATCTTTACTAAAAATACAAACATTAGCCGAGTGTGATGGCACCCCAGCTGCTCGGGAGGTGGAGGCAGAGAATCGCTTGAACCAGGGAGGCAGAGGTTGCAGTGAACCAAGATCATGAGATCGTGCCACTGCACTCCAGCCTGGGTGACAGTGGATTATTCAATAATGAATAATTATTTAATAAATAATTATTAATTAATTAATACTGCTTATAAAAAGTTTAGCTAGTGCCTGACACAGGAAGCTGAGGACAGACAGTAGCTGCTACTATTATTGTCAGTGGCTGTTCTGTTGTTGCTATATTGTTATTCCCACTACCTTCCCAAGGCATAGGGGTGGGGAAGAAGGGCAACTTTCATTTTTCTATATTTTCCAAGTTGCAGAGGCAGTTGCAAGAATAGTCTGTGCCTCCACAAAATACAACCTAATCATAATCATTCCATACATCTAGGTGCTTTTTTTAGAGCTTACCAAGTGCTTTCAGGTATATTAACTCACTTCGTCCCCACAACAACCCAGTGGGATGGGCATTGTCACCTGCAGTTATAAAGGAGGAAACCAGCAGTCAGAGAGGCTGAGGAACTGGAATCAGATCCCCCAGCTCACAAAGGACAGAGCCAGGTGCAGAAGCCATGCTCCTGGCGGTGCCTTCACCACCTAACCATAGCAGTGCCGTTCAGCTGGCCGTAGGGGGTTCCCAGCAGCCGCCCCAGGGCGTCTCAGACCCCCAGTCAGCCCAGCCTAGCTCCAGTGCACCCCCAGCAGTTTCTCAGGCCTGACCATCTGTCTCCCCCAGCCCTGCCTCAGTGCTAGCAGCGCTCGGTCCCCCCGGGCTGTCGCCGTGTACACGCCGCAGCATTTTACTTCTGCTCTGGAGTAATGAAAGAGGTTTCTTTCCCTCAGAATTTAATTTCACGCCTGAGCCTCGGTGATTAATTCCCTCCCCCCGCCCCTTCCTCCACCACCCTGATGGCCCCTCCGCTTGTAAATTCTGCGGTGTGCCGCGGAATTTGTGTATTTTGCATCAATTAAGTGTCACATTGAGTAATTCTTCCCTGGCACCGGGTTTGTTTATCCTAGCCATTCCCACCAGGTTGGGGGTGGGAGAAGAGGCCACAGAATCTGGCAGGCAGGGCGCGTGGGCTCTAGATAGTAATCGTCCCGCGCATCTGCAGGCGGATTGAGCATCTAAGGCACTTCCACACACCTATGCCACTGGTTGCCTGCAACGGCCTTGTGAGGTCTGGAGGCAATGTTATCACGTCTAGCAGGGCAGGTGGGGAAACTCGGGCTCTAGGAGATCACAAAACTTGCCCAAGGTCACAGGGCTTCTCAGTGACCCAGGCACTGGGTCAGAGAGAGCCTCTGGAGAGCCTGATTCCCAGCCTGGGCTCCTTCTGTAGCCCGCAGGCAGCCCCTGACGAGCGCTGGAAGGTGGGAAGAGAACAGAGATCTTTCCCCTAGAGAGGAGAATTCTCACCCCAGCCCCTCTCCGGGGCAATTGCTGAGGGCAGAGGAAAGTGCCCGTTAGTGAAGGGACCACTATCCACTCTTAAGCAAAATTTAAGATTTTAGATTATTCCATCTTAGATACCATTTACTGAACAAGGCTTGGGGAGACCTGGCTTCTGATCTTTTTTTTTTTTTTTTTTTTTTTTTTTTTGAGATGGAGTCTCACTCTGTCGCCCAGGCTGGAATGCAGCGGCCAGACCTTGGCTCACTGCAAGCTCCGCCTCCCGGGTTTACGCCATTCTCCTGCCTCAGCCTCCGAGTAACTGGGACTACAGGTGCCCGCCACCTCGCCCGGCTAGTTTTTTTGTGTGTGTTTTTTAGTAGAGACGGGGTTTCACCGTGTTCGCCAGGATGGTCTCGATCTCCTGACCTCGTGATCCACCCGTCTCGGCCTCCCAAAGTGCTGGGATTACAGGCTTGAGCCACCGTGCCCGGCCCTGGCTTCTGATCTTAGTTCCATGGTGTGATCCCAGGCAGGGACATTTCTGGTCTCAGCATCCTCATCTCTTCATTCTTCAAGCTCCCTAAGCCAGCTCTGTAATTCCACAAGTCTATACAGTTCTGCAATGTGGATTTCTATCCAGAAAAATCAGACTACTGGCCTGCCCATGCCCGAGTTCCTCATTCATCCTCCCTAGACATTTGTGGTTCAGCAGCCTGGGGAGATACAGCAGTGGTTTCACACTGCCTTGAGGAGCTCACAGTCTTCCGGGTGCTGACTGCCCTTGGAAGGGGCAGTGCCGACGGGGGTTACCTCTGGAGAGCCACGTGGGGTGGCAGAGGGCAGGAGGGTGGGGAGATGGGGAGACTCCCTTTATGACATGCTCTTCTATATTTTCTGAAGTTTTACCAAGTGCATATATTATCTATTTTATCTGTTAAAACACTTTTAAGGCTTTTATTAGTATGAGTATTAGGATTATCATTATTTTTGAGACAAGATCTTGCTCTGTTGCCCAGGATGGGATACAGTAGCACAATCATAGCTCACTGCAGCCTCACATCTCTGGCTCAGTTGATCTCCCACCTCAGCCTCCTGTGTAGCCAGGACCACAGGCTTGTGCCACCACACCTGGCACTATAGTCGTGTGTGTGTGTGTGTGTGTGTGTGTGTGTGTATGTGTTTTGGCAGAGATGGGATCTCACTATGTTGCCCAGGCTGGTCTCCAACTCCTGGGTTCAAGTGATCTTCCCACCTTGGCCTCCCAAAGTGCTGGGATTACAGGCATGAGTTACTATGCCTGACCTATTAATAAAACATTTATTTTAAAATAAGGGGGAGTTCTGGGGCTGGGAGCGGTGGCTCATGCCTGTAATCTCAGCACTTTGGGAGGCCGAGGCAGGTGGTCAGGAGTTCAAGACCAGCCTGGCCAAGATGGTGAAACTTCATCTCTACTAAAATACAAAAATTAGCTGGGCATGGTGGCAGGCGCCTGTAATCCCAGTTACTCAGGAGGCTGAGGCAGAGAATTGCTTGAACCCGGGAAGCAGAGGTTGCAGTGAGCCAAGATCACACCACTGCACTCCAGCCTGGGCAACAGAGCGAGACTCTGTCTCAAAAAACAAATAAATAAAAATAAAAATAACGGAGAGTTCTTTGAAAATAAAATGAAAGGAAAAGAAAAATCTGTGGGAGTCATTGAGAGTGGTCTGGGGGAGGCATCCGGAAAAGATGACATTTAAGCTGGTTTGTGAAAGAGGAGTAGAAGCTGGCCAGGCAGAGCAGGCTGGCTGGACATCCAGGTGACCCAGATGACCCAGCACACCACTGCAGGGTTCCGTGGAGACAGGGGACAGTGTAGGCAGGCCAGGCCGACTCGTTGGCCCAGATCATAGAAGGCCTTGGCATTCAGGATAAGCAGTGGAGGTGTGTTGTGTAGGTGAGGGGGATCCTGGTGAGGTTTAGAGCGGGAGGAGGTCCCCCAGGAGCAGGAAACCCAGAGAGGCCTTGGAGGGTGGGAACGAGCCTGAGAGGGCTGACAGGACACCACTCAGAAATGCCCGGGCATTGCACACAGAATCCTGCCCGCAGGGGCTGTGGTTTTCTGCGGCTTCAGGTTGCAGGTCTCGTAGTTGCTGGTTTCTCTTGGTTTCGGAATGCAAAATATAGGATTGTCACGGGTGACTGCTGGGGCTTCTGAATCCTTTTAGGCTCTGGCAGAAATGAACTGGTCATTTCTGAGTCTTTCCAGAGTTCAGGCAGGAGAAGACAGAGCAGGAACAAATAGATCGTCCTCCCATCTCCCAGTAGGCCCAGAGAGATACTTACTATGAATTGCAAACTTGAGACATCATGACACATCACTGCTCTAGAGCCTGGGCTAGAATACAGGGACACAGCTGGGTGTGGTGGCTAAGGCCTGTAATCCCAGCATTTTGGGAGGCCAAGGCAGGCGGATCACCTGAGGTGAGGAGTTCGGGACCAGCCCGGCCAACATGGTGAAACCCTGTCTCTACTAAAAGTACAAAAAATAGTTGGGTGTGGTTGTGTGTGTCTGTAGGCCCAGCTACTTGGGAGGCTGGGGCTGGAGAATTGCTTGAACCTGGAAGGTGGAGGTTGCAGTGAGCCAAGATCACACCACTGCCCTCCAGCCTGGGCAACAGAGTGATTGAGACGCCATCTCAAAAATAAAAGAACCCAGGGACTCTCCGTGGGAAAGGAGTTCTCACGCACACCCTCTCCCTCCCTGCATGTCTTGCTCTCTTCCCCGCTTCTTCCATCTGTCTCTCTGTCTGTCACTCTAGTCCTGAACTCCATCATATTCTCGCCTCCTCCCAGCCCTTGCTGGGAATCCCAGTCAAGGTTGTCTGGGGCTCAGTCTGGCCTGAGCAGAGAAGACACAGTGCACCCTCCCTGAAACGTTCCTCTGGAGCCGCCCTGGAAACTCCTTGCTATGGGAGCCAGTGGGCAGCAGGCTCCTGTCTGGGTGCTTGCCTTCCGTCCCCCAGCCCTGCTTCATCCCACCCAGGGCTGGCCAGGGCTGCCGACCCTCTCTGCCTTCCAGACCCTGCCGAGTCGATCCCCACCATCCTGGATGGCTTCCACTCCCGGGAAGTGTGGGCCGGCCACACTGTGGAGCTGCCCTGCACCGCCTCGGGCTACCCTATCCCCGCCATCCGCTGGCTCAAAGATGGCCGGCCCCTCCCGGCTGACAGCCGCTGGACCAAGCGCATCACGGGGCTGACCATCAGCGACTTGCGGACCGAGGACAGCGGCACCTACATTTGTGAGGTCACCAACACCTTCGGTTCGGCAGAGGCCACAGGCATCCTCACGGTCATTGGTGAGTCGGGAAAGCCCCTTCTGCAGCCCCAGTAACCTCTGAGAGCACTGCAGGGGTCGGGGGAGGAGTGTGGACAGCTGGACCTGTCTCTGACCAGGCCCTGGGAATTACACTGGCTGACTGGGGAAGGCAGTCTGGTGTCCTGGAAAAGCCCTTGGTTTGAAATCAGGTGGCCTGCCTTTTGTTTCTGGCATTAGCCGATAGCAACTGACTTTGGGCAAACCACATAACCATGACCATCAGCTCAGTGCCCTTGTCTGTAAAATGGGAACGTGGTCCCAGCCTTCCTACCTCCCAGAGGTCGTGAGGCTCCAATGGGATGAGGAGGGTGATGGTGATGTGCTCACCATGAGGGCAGGGCTTCTGGGCTTGTAGGGAGGCAGTATCTGAACTAAGGGAAGCAAGGCAGCTGTCAATCCACTAGAGAGGACATACATCCCAATCCTAGGGTGACATTCAGGATGTTTAATAATCATTGATAGGGGCACTGATTAATCAGATCAGAAACTGGCCATAAACAAGCAAATCATCTCTGCCAGGACCTTCCAGCTGGATGTCAACCCTGGTCCCTTCCTACTCCTCCTCCTGCCCCTTCTGGGGTCCAAGACCTTAGCATACCCCTTCTGCTGAGGAGCCCCCAAGGTAGGCAGAGAGGGTAGAAGCAGATGGGCGAATGCCCTGGAAAGCACTCTGGATGAGGATTTGTGAGGCCCAGCTCATCCCGTCCCCCTACCCCACCTCTGTCCACTCCTGTGTGACCCAGTCTCAGGGTTCCCATCTGTGAAATGAAGAGGTTCCTTCTAGCTCCAGCGCCAAGAGTCTGACTCTGAGTTCCCTGCTCTCTAGGTTGCAGTGGGGCTGGGATCTGGAGACCCTTGAGGAAATGCCATGCCTCATGGGACAGGAATGAGGCTGTCATTACTGACAGCATCTTGAGGGTCATTAAATGTGGGCAGTGGAAAGAGACCATCCGGAGGTGATCCCACTTCCCGTCCTGGTTGACCAAAGAAACTCTCCTCCCACCTCCCACCCATTGCGAACATAGGGCAGCAGGGCTACGGACCCTCAGGCTGACCAGAGAACCACAGCAGAGCCCACTCCTGGGCCTAGTGTCTGACTCCCCCAGTCCAGATAAGGGCTGAGTCTCCTTCCTCGCCGTCAAGAGAGTCTTGAGATTTGGAGCGTGCCCAGAAAAGTGCCCTCCCAACACAAATTCACTGTCAGGGTGGAAGAACAGAAAGAGCCCCAAGACACGCTCTGGAGTGGCAGTGCACGGCACAAACGCTTCGGTTACAATGCTGAAAGCCCTGCTTCAGGGGCCTGGGGGTTCCTCTCGTAAAAACCAGCCCTGGACAGCAGAGCAGACAGAGGATCAGGATCGGCACCTCCCTTCCTGCCCTAAGTACGGTCTAAAAAAGTTTATTCCAATATTACCTTCACCTCCTTCCCACCCTCCTGCTCTACACATACGCTCTCTCTGTCTCTCTCTCTTTCTCTCTAAATAGGTCACAAGGGCAACACACCCTCAAATCCTTGGAAAATTAGCAAACCTTCCTGTAGGTAAATGCAGTGTTCACAGCTCCTGCACCAGTATTTGCAGGGAAGCGGAGACACACACAGACACAGGCACACCTGTTGAAAATGCACCTGCCCACCTCCCCATGTACACACGCATAGATGTACGGTGCCCGTACACATACACAGCTACACAATCCCTTCACAGTAACACGCCCATATCCAAGTACACTCTCACAGATGTACAACAAGTCACCACCTCCAAATGTGTACATGCCCACGCTGACCCTGAATGCATCTTCTCTGATCCCCAGCCCCCTACCCCTCCCCACAGTGGGCTTGTTTGGACCACCAAGGTTCAAGGGGAATCAACGTGACTTTTCTCCATCTTCTAGCCTCTCTACAGCCTCTCTCTGCCAGGTTCATGGAGAGGAAAGCAATGCTTTCCATATGCCCCTACTCCTCCATGAAGGCCCCCACCCAACCTGTGCCAAGCCCATGCAGGAGCAGTGAGGAGACAGTGGCTGGCAGAGCACTGGGAGCTCCAGCTGGTGACTGGGATGAGCAGGGCGCCACCTGCCTCAGTGTGCACTGACATTTCCTGGACAGTAGGCAGAGGCTCTGGGAAATGAGCACGGAGAACCAAGCATGCAGTCATGTCTGCTTTGGCTGTACCCAGCCCACATGAGCTTGCAATCTTCCTCTCTCCTGCAGGCCTCCTCACTTGGGGTACCAAGCTATACAGGGAGCCTGAGCCCACATACAGAACGTCTAGCCCATAGAGATCAAGGAGAGGTCAGTTTGGAGCTTGTAAATGGCTTGCTAAGCCAGTTAGACCATCACTAATGACTCAGGTCATGGTAGGCCTATGAAGCTGAGAGATGTCACCCTGCTCTCAAGCGGCACACAGTCCAGAGGGAGAGAGAGACAGACACAAAAGAGGTGATGAAGAGACAAGGTGCTCAGTGTGGTGTGAGTTATACACGGGGAGGGTAGAGGAGGGATACTTAGCCCAACCTGGGAGAGGGAGTTATGCCAGGAAGGCTTCCTGGAAGAGGTGATACCATGTGAAGAATGAGTAAGAATTAGGCAAAGAATGCTCTAGGTGAGGCCCTGGGGCCAGAAGCAGCCCAGGGTATGCAGAAATCACAGGCAGGTTGCTGGTGTTCTAAAGACCTACGGCTTTGGTGACAACAGAACCCCTTTGAACCCCTAGAGTCAGGCCCTCAGGGCCTTGAGGGCCTCAAATGCCATGCTGAATTGTTTGGACTCATGGAAGTTCTGAGCAGCGAGTGGTCGGCTGCAGCATGGAGAACAGCTAGGGGGAAGCAGGGCGGTACTGCCGTGTGGATCCAGGTTGGGAGCTCCAGGCCTGCAGTGGGGTGATGCAGGGCGATGCCGAGCAGGGGGTCCACAGATCCATCTAGAGGAAATCAGACCAGCAGCACGTAGCAATGGGTTATCTCTGCAAGTATGGGAGACAGCCTGCTGGGCCAAGGGTGCCCCCCTGGTTTCTGAGATGGGTGGCAGGGAGGATAATGAACCAGTCAAGTCTCCGCCCTCCTCAGTGAGCCAGAGGGAGCCTCACACTATCACTGGGCACAGGCACACGTTTCAGGGGAGCACAGGCCATCAGAACAACAAGTACCAAGAGATCCCTCAATCTGAGCCTGCCATTTAACAAATGAGTAAACTGAGGATTAGAGTGAGGAATTCCCCAGTCCCAGGCCACACAAGGGGTCTGGAGGCAGAACCTGGGCCTTTTGTGACCCCTGACTGCCCCGAGCCGCACTCCACTCACAGTTAGCCCTTTTTTTGTTCTTTCCTCCCCCTCGTTCTCCCTCACGTCTCGCTGGCCCGGCCCAGATCCCCTTCATGTGACCCTGACACCAAAGAAGCTGAAGACCGGCATTGGCAGCACGGTCATCCTCTCCTGTGCCCTGACGGGCTCCCCGGAGTTCACCATCCGCTGGTATCGCAACACAGAGCTGGTGCTGCCCGACGAGGCCATCTCCATCCGCGGGCTCAGCAACGAGACGCTGCTCATCACCTCGGCCCAGAAGAGCCATTCCGGCGCCTACCAGTGCTTCGCCACCCGCAAGGCCCAGACCGCCCAGGACTTCGCCATCATTGCACTCGAGGGTGAGCTGGGGCCCCAGGACATGGTAGGGCAGGTTAGGGCTGCCGAGCTCATGCCCTCCCTCCTGCTGAGGTGGGAACAATGCCAGGAGGCGTTAAACCAGTGCTTACTACACACCAGGCCCATGCACCATCTCACCCTAAGGGCCCTGTGTGGAGGTCCTTTTTTATATTTAAATCTTTTTTATCTTTTTTTCTCTTTTGAGGCAGTGTCCCACTCTGTCTCTCAGACTGGAGAACAGTGGTGCGATCACAGCCTACTGCAGCCTCAATCTCCCTGGCTCAAACAATCCTCCCACCTCAGCCTCCCAAGTAGCTGGGACTGTGGGCAGGGACCACCTTGCACCACGCTAATGTCCAAGGATAATTTTTCACCTGGATAATTTTTTATATATTTATTTTTATTATTTTTTTTATTATTGGTTTTTTTTTTGTAGAGACAGAGTCTCACTATGTTACTCAGGCTGGTCTTGAACTGGGGGTGAAGTGATCCTCCCACCCGGGCTGAGGCCTTTTTTTTTTTTTTAATGATGTTACCCATTTTGCTCTTGAGGAAAATGCGGCTTTGGTCACTTGCCCGAGGTGACACAGCTCTGCCCAAGGGACAGAGCAGAGATTTGAGTTCAGGTCCCTTAACCATCATACTATACTGTCTCTGCCCTCAGAAATTACTAGAATTTCAGTATTAGAGGAGTCTTCAGAGGCTGGAAGAGTGCCAGTAACCTCTGGACTTGCAATTCCTCTCCCTGCCTGAGACCTCTTCAAGGCAGGCTCTGTGTCTCACCAACATCCTGGGTTTTACCTGTTTGTTTCTCTCTCTCCTCCTTTAAAGCTGCCACCACCCAGGGTTCCTTACATAGCACATCTGTGTATGGTTATTCAGGTTGTTCACTGCACATGTTGCCCAGCCAAGAGGGTGGGTGAGGACTGAAATCCAGCCTGCACCTCATTTTCCAAGCCATGAGCCCTGGCACTGGGCTCTGTCCACACAGAGGAGGCACCACTTCCTCATTTGTACAAAGGTGCGGTGGGGGCTGGCAGAAACCCTGTCCTTACAAACAAGGTTAATGGTTCCCCACCTCCTCCTTCATTGCCACCAAAACAAACACAACACAATTCTGTTCCTTCCAGGGGCTTGTCGTAACAAAGATGCCAGCCAAACCCAAGCAAGCCCCACAGGTTTGGGATCCTCCCCAGGTGTCCCCGTCACGGCCTGTGGGTCCACACTCCTTGAAGGTGTGAGGCACCCAGGAACCTAAGCCCTTACTCCTCACCCCGACCACACAAACATTTGTCTTCCTTTTTGTTTCTTGTTTCTGTTTCTTAGAGACGGGGTCTCATTGCTCTGTTGCCCAGGCTGGAGTGCAGTGATGAAATCATAGCTCACTGTGGCCTCAAACTCCTGAGCTCAAGCAATCCTCCCGGCCTCAGCTCCTGAGTACCTGGGACTACAGGCATGTGCCACCACACCTGGCTGTTTTATTTTACAATTTTTCTAGAGACATGGTCTCCCTACATTGCCCAGACTGGTCTCAAACTCCTGGGTTCAAGCAATCCTCCCATCTCAACCTCCCAGAGTGCTGAGATTACAGGCATAAGCAACCGTGCCTGGCCTACTTTTAAAGTACTTAATGCCTATTTTAATCCTTTTCAACGATCCTGTGCGGAAGGATGGCCAGGGTTAATAATTACATCCCCGTGTTCCACGTGAGGAAGCCAGGCCACAGAGGTTAATTGTCTTGTCCAGGGTTATTCTGTTAGCCAAGACTTAAGCCCCGGCCAAGACTCCTCACTGCCACTGCCTCTGTGCACTTTCAGCCTCAGACTTAAGGCCTTGTGCTAACAGGCCTGCAGCACCACCACCCCCTCCGGAGGTCCCACGCAGAGGGAACTGGAATCAGACTCCACAGGGCCAGACGGTTCCATAGGTAGTTCTAAGCAGTTAACTTCTGAGCTTGTGTCTTTATTAATAGTGGAAGAGTTGAGAGGAACCAGCATTTATTAAGAAATTACAAAGCGCTGTGTGAAGCATCTGAAATGCATTAATTCATTTTATCCTCAGAATATCCATGAGGTGGGTATAAACATGATTGCTGTTATCCCCATCCTCCCTCCATAAGAGACAAAGACTCAGAGAGGTTAAGCCACTTGCCCAAAAACCCAGAGCTAATAAGTGATTGAGGGAGGATGCAAACCCTACAGCCTGAATCCACGTACAGCAGTAACTGGCACCACTTGGGGCTGTGGATAGCAGAATTGATGTACACAAAAGTTCTTTTTTGCTCTTACGGCTGCTTTTTGCCTCCTCCCCTGCTGAGGTGGGGTGGCTGGGGGGACAATCTCTCCGTGGCTTGGTGACCCTGAAGGGGGCTCCTCACTCCTGCAGACGGCACGCCCCGCATCGTCTCATCCTTCAGCGAGAAGGTGGTCAATCCCGGGGAGCAGTTCTCACTGATGTGTGCGGCCAAGGGCGCCCCACCCCCCACAGTCACCTGGGCCCTCGACGACGAGCCCATTGTGCGGGATGGCAGCCACCGCACCAACCAGTACACCATGTCGGACGGCACCACCATCAGCCACATGAACGTCACAGGCCCCCAGATCCGCGACGGGGGCGTGTACCGGTGCACCGCGCGGAACTCGGTGGGCAGTGCTGAATATCAGGCGCGAATAAACGTAAGAGGTGCCTGTCTACATTTAAATATCAGAATAGGTTTTTGAGTTCCTTTGCCATCTCTGTGGTTACCATTATTCTTGTGCTGATTAGTACTTATTATTAATCGTCATTTTGATTTTAGTAGAGGTCTCTCTCCCCTCCCTCGTCCCCTTTCCCTGCCCTCCTCAAGCGCCATCATCCATTCTTGTGTGCGTGTGTGTGTCTGGTACTGTTCACCCTCATTCACCTCCCCATTCCCCCTCCTCCTTCCCCCTCTCCAGAAATCCAACCTGCCCAGCCCCTCCTCCTACCCTCTAGCCCATTCCTCCCCACCAAATCTCTCTGGGGCCTAAGTATACTAAGCACCTGCTGATATCTGCCAGCCCCACCAGGGCCTCGTAAGGGCAAGACAGGGCAGGGGCTGGGGACCAGGTTTGGCGTTTAACATGGGTGCCCACCCAAGCTGTGCTCCCTGTGTCTTCCCACTGAGCCAGCCCCCCAGATGCTCCAGGAGGTGTGAGCAACCAGGAGCCAGGGCATCATCTTCTCCTGCAAGGCTCACACCATCAAGAGTAAGAGGCTGAGCCTGGCTGGGGGTGTCCCAAAGCAGGCAGCCTCCAAGAGTGGGGAAAGGAGCCCTCAGGGGCATCATCCCCACATCTCAGTTCTCCAAGTCACTGTGGTGAGAACACAGTCTCTTCTGAAGCTCTTTGTAGCCCCGTGGGGTCTGATTGGTCTTCATCTGACCCTACTGCTGACCCCTGACCCCAGGGCAGAGGAGCAGGGGGACAGCAGGAAGGGAAGGGGCACTGATCCAGGGGCACTCCTGGTTGCCACAGCGGTAGGAAAAGGAGCAAAGATGGAGTTTCATGTTAAGTTTGCCTGTGCGAGGCCTTGGACCCCCCACAGAAGTACGGATTTCCCATCTGGCCACCCTCCTGATCTCTCCTCTGAATTGCAAGGGGGACAGAGATGTGGGGCCCTGGAAGATTTCCCAGTGGGGCCCCTCCTGTTCTAGATGGGGACCTGAAGCCCAGAGTGCACCCTGTACCCTGTGGAGCACTGTCTTGCTTGGTAGCCTCTGAACTCCCATTCCAACCCCTAGATTGCCATCTGCCCAGCAGGCCCAGCCCAGGACACTGTCTCTCCCCGGCCGCACTATCAGCACCCCTTTCACAGCTCCTTCCCAGGGGCCTACAATACACATTTACTTGTTGACCGAAAGTCATCAGCTCACCTGGCGAGACCTTCCTGCTGTCTTTAAGTAGTTAACTTAAATTCCTTTTGGGTATGAGATCAAAAATAAGCAAGTAGAACGGAAACAACAAAATCTCTACCTTTCCACTTTCATCCCAAAATCTTAATCTCCCCATAACTGAGTAACTTGCCCTCCCAAATCCCAGTCACTCCTTGGTGGGGCTGCAGCTTGGTCCTATCCCTGTCTCACTAGGGGAATGGCTCTTGGTCCAGGCGTGTATATACTGTGTCTGTTTGCAACTCTTTGAAGCTAGTAACAGTGAGTGCTGGAGAGACTGTGAGCACCCCCCCAATTCCAGCCCCTGTCTGTAGCTTTGTAAAAAGGCATCCCTGTGCCCCCACCAAATGTCCGCCCCCTGAAAGTCTCAGGGGCCGAGTGCCTGAGAAGAGCAACGCAGGGTGGTGCCCGGCTGTCCCTGGCTGACGGCAGCACATGCCCCTCTCCTCCTCCTCCTCCTCCCTCCTGACTCCTGCCCAGGCCCCCCCAGCATCCGGGCCATGCGGAACATCACAGCAGTCGCCGGGCGGGACACCCTTATCAACTGCAGGGTCATCGGCTATCCCTACTACTCCATCAAGTGGTACAAGGATGCCCTGCTGCTGCCGGACAACCACCGCCAGGTGGTGTTTGAGAACGGGACCCTCAAGCTGACTGACGTGCAGAAAGGCATGGACGAGGGGGAGTACCTGTGCAGCGTCCTCATCCAGCCCCAGCTCTCCATTAGCCAGAGCGTTCACGTGGCTGTCAAAGGTAGGCCTCCCTCACCAGCCAGGGCCCCTGCCCGCCTGACCACCCAGGATGCACGGGCCCCTCCCCAGGTGGGACTCAGACAACAATAGACAATCCTGAGCAAGAGAGGCCCCAGCTTGGCATTCAGAAAAAAGGGAGCAGGGCAGAAGACTGTGGGTGGACACAGGCCATGAGATCCCTCTACATCTGGGTTCCTCCTCGGGCTGCAGAACAAGACAGTACGCACCCCAGGTGCATGAGCAGGTCAGTTACAGACAGAGGAGGCAGGCCGCCTTCCGGGAGAGAGGCCAGGCCAGAGATGGGCTGCATGGGGCCTCTGCCCCCAGGAGCTCAGCGGGCCCACACAAGAGACCAGCAACAGGAGGCCAGGGTTGAGAGAGCACGCTTGGAGCCCGACTCCCTGTGGGATACACAGTACACAGGCTGCTCCTACAGGACTGGGAACACCCTTCCACCTTCTAGTACTGCTTCAGGCCTGGAAAGTACTGGGTGGTGCTTAAAAGCCTCCTCCCTCAGGCCAGGCACAGTAGCTCACGCTTGTAATCCCAGCGCTTTGGGAGGCCGAGGCGGGCGGATCACGAGGTCAGGAGTTTGAGACCAGCCTGGCCAAGATGGTGAAACCCTGTCTCTACTAAAAATTCAAAAAATAGCCAGGCGTGGTGGCAGATGCCTGTAATCCCAGCTACCTAGGAGGCTGAGGCAGGATAATCGCTTGAACCTGGGAGGTGGAGGTTGCAGTGAGCCGAGAGTGAGCCATTACACTCCAGCCTGGGCAACAAGAATGAAACTCTGTGTCAAAAAAAAAGCTTCCTCCCTCCTGGGCCCTTGACACCCACCTGGGTGAGGTCTGCATTTCATGCCTGGTACTGGGTAGCCACTCACTAAGTCTGTGGATCAAATGAATGAGTGAATATAAACGAGCAAATACATGAGCATGTGAGTCAATGATGATGTCTCCTTGGTTCTGGGGCTGTGAAGGTCTTCGAAGCCCCCAAATATATTCTTTGGGACTGACAGACCTGGAGACTGTCTGGATGGTGTGTGAGAGGAGGGTGGCCTGGTTGCTCTGGGGCCAGGCTGGGGAGGTGGATACCCCAGGCTTGACTAAGGAGAAGCCAGTGAAAACCAGGCTGCAGGGCTTGGGTACCGAGTCAGCCATGGCTATGATGGCTGAAGAGCTTATGTCTCTTTGTGAAGAGCCAGGGTGGGCTCAGGCCTGGGGAGGATACGCGGACAGGTTGTCCTCCGCAGCCTGAGGTTCCAGAAGCATGAAGACCTCAGCCTGGGGCTCTGCCTGGGAGGAAGGGAGGTCTGGGGATCTCCAGTCACCATCCTGGGCTATCGCAGCAGGCTGTGATGGTTATAATGATCCGCCACTGTCACTGCAGCAGGCGCACTGTGCACCCCTCACAGTGCTCCATGCTCCACGTGCACTGCTGTCTTCAACCCCACGGCTGCCCACTCAGCTAAGGCAGGCAACATTTCCTCCCCAGTTTTGGGGGCAGAAAGTGGAGGCATAGAAAAGTTAAGTAAGGCCGGGCGTGGTGGCTCACGCCTGTAATCCCAACACTCTGGGAGGCCGAGGTGGGTGGATCACCCGAGGTCAGGAGTTTGAGTCCAGCCTGACCAATATGGAGAAACCCCGTTTCTACTAAAAATACAAAATTAGCAGAGTGTGGTGGCACATGCCTGTAATACCAGCTACTTGGGAGGCAGAGGCAGGAGAATCACTTGAACCTGGGAGGCAGAGGTTGCAGTGAGCTTAGATCGTGCCATTGCACTCCAGCCTGGGCAACAAGAGTGAAACTCCATCTAAAAAAAAAAAAAAGAAAGAAAAGTTAAGTAAATTGCCATCTGGTGTGAGAATCTTTCCCAGGTCTGCATAACTCCAGAACCTGGGCTCCAACCGAGAATGGCCGTGAGCCAGGGAAAGGACAGGCTCGAGGGAGGACTGTTTGCTCCATGCCCTGCCTTAGGAATAAAGACATAGAGCTTCTGGGACTGCCAGGGAGGGTGTGGAAGAGACAAGAGTCCTTGAGAACTCTAAGGGCCCTGTCACCAGGGGGCTTCCTTCTCCTGAACATCTGTGTCACCCCAGGGCAGTGGGGAGGGGAAGCTGGGGAGAACCCCCTCTGTATCCCCAAGGGAAGAGAGAGAGGGATAGCGTTGACCAGGGGAGGAAAGCTAGCAGGAGGCCCATGGAAGGAAGAAAAAGAGAAGAGGGGTCCAGGCCTGGTAAGGGGCCCTGGCAGCGGGGGAGGGCCCTGGGGACGCCCTGACTACTGCTTTGCCCAAGACTGGAAGCGACATGGAACACACTGTCGGCAGCAAGAGGGACGCATGGGAAGAGGAAGCGTTTGTGGGGGACCCTCGAGCATGTGATAACACTGGGCATCTGGTGGAAGGGCCTGGTGGCCACCGGAAGGACTGAACAGTGGCAGTGGAAGGCTGGGTGGGGACTTCTCCCCGAGCTCCTGCCATCAGTGCACAGGAGCCGAGTCACACGCCTCTCGTGTGCCCAACACCCGTCACAGTGCCAGACAGTGTGTGCTTTGAACTGAAACTGAGACATTAGGCTGAGTTGGAGTGACTTACTAGGAAACCTCACTTTGAGCCCAGGAAAGAAAGTGGGCTCTCTTTTGTTGTTGTTGTTGTTGTTTCTTTCTTTTTTTCTTTTTTTTTTGAAACTGAGTCTTGCTCTGTCACCCAGATTGCAGTGCAGTGGCGTGATCTCGGCTCACTACAACCTCCTCCTCCCAGGTTCAAGCAATTCTCCTGTGTCAGGCTCCTGAGTAGCTGGGACTACAGGCCCACGCCACCACACCCAGCTAATTTTTGTATTTTTAATAGAGATGGGGTTTCCCCATATTGGTCAGGCTGGTCTCGGACTCCTGACTTCAGATGATCCACCCACCTTGGCCTCCCAAAGTGCTGGGATTACAGGCGTGAGCCGCTGCTCCCAGCTAAAAGTGGACTCTCAAAGTCTACTTTGAAGACTTACTAGGAAACCTCACTGTGGCCATCTGAGGCCTGGGAGGAGAGAGGAGACCCTCACAGCCAAACACCCGTTTCCCTGCTGTTGCACGGGAGCCATGTGGAAGGGCATCCTGGCCACTTTCTCTGCCCAGCCCAGGGGCCTTGCCATGCCACCAGGGACCTCACATCCCCCAGACCACATCACCCCTCCCCGACATCCGGGACAAATCATCTTGGTGGCTGTGTACACAGCTCAGCCTCCCTCCTTTAAGCAGCATCACGGGGCCGGGCCGCCTGTATCCATTTCCCCTACAAGCAGTGGACCGAGAGTTTACAGTGTAAACATCACATATTAAAACATCTAACCTTTGCTTCGCTCCCTTCACCCGCCCTCACTGGCGAGCATTTGGTCGGGTTTGTTGGCTTAAAAAAAAATAATAACAGGGCTGCAGCGGGCCTCAGAGGACTCGGAACATCCTGAAAGCTGCTTCTGCTCATCAATTATTCAGCCCTATTCAGGGAGTGATCAGTCCTAATGAATTGAATCTGATGCATTCCGTCTCAGCGACTCGCTGGGCCTGTTGTGATGGTGCTGAGCGACAGTGTCTCTGCAGCCCAGGGAGAGGGAGGGAAGGCGGGGGCGGGAGGGGTGTGTGTGTGTGTGTGTGTGTGTGTGTGTGTGTGAGCCTAGAGGACAGAGTCCACGCCCTGGCTACGTGTGAATCCCCAGCACCCAGCATAAGCTGTGCATAGCAGGCATATGTGTATGTGTGTGTGTACACACACTTGTATGCACACCTTCCCCCTTCCCCACCCTCAGGGTCTGAAAAATCCCAGAAATCCAGCCCTGAGAGGGGCGTAGTCACCTGTTTTCTCTCTAGACCAAGAAGTAGCATTGGTGTGAGGGGCTCTGGGACATGTCCCCACCACTCCAAAAGCTCGGGCCCCCTCATCCCCATTCTTTCCCTGACTCCCTCTCCCACCTCATTAGAATGCACTTTTGCAGAAGAACCATCAGAGCTGATTATGATCACACTGCTTGATTAGCGGATGCGCTGTTCCAAGAACTACCCGAGGAGGGAGGTGGAGGAGGTGCCCGTGGGCATGGCAGGGGCCCTGACTTGCAGGGGGAGAAGGGTATGGGCCTGGGGGCAGCTCTCCAGACCCCACTGCTGCTGCCCGACTAGGAAGTGCATCCCACCCAAGGTTCAGAGCAGAGAGCTAGAAAGTAGAAAAGGGCGAGTGGGGGGCAGGGACAGGGGGGACAGAGCACCAGAAATGTGAGATAAAATTGGAAGTCTCCCACCCCAGCTCTCCGTGAGGCCAAGGGTCAGTGGGCAGGGTGGGGCTGAAACCCAGGTTGCTCCATGAGCTGGAAAAACAACTGCTGACTCCATTCCTTCTGGGACTGCTTGCCTTCTAACGACTTTTTCAAACACTAAGCTAAGAACAGCAGCACATGCTCAACACGCATGCATATGTGTGCAGAGACCTGTGTGTGAGCACTCGTGCGTGTGCACCCTGGTACGTACTGCATGCACGTGCAGCAAATTAGCACATTAGCCCATTCACACGTGAGCGCACACACACATACATGCACGCCAGCAGTTACACATACACAAGTGTGTTGACCACCAGGGCCCTCCCGTAAGGCAACATTCCTGAGCCCAAAAGGTGGTTGCAGGTGGTACCATATGAAATATTGCCCAAGGGAGCCTGCTGTGGCCCAGCAAAGTGGGAGGAGCAGGGAGGAGGGAGGGTGGAGGGTGCTTTCGGGGCTGTGTGTGCCTTGACATATGTGACACTGGCTGGCAGAGGAGAGCCAGGCCGCAGGGGAGGCGGGTATTTGTCTCTGGTCATCCGGAGAGATCCTTGGCAGGATGCTAAGAGGAGGGCATGCAGACCAAACCTAGATGTGGTGACTTTAGGGCCCCCTGTAGCTGAAAAATAATGTAGCACAAAAGCATCTCTGGGCCTGCAGGCTGAATGTTTAATTAACTAGGAAGGCAGGGCTACCACTGGGGCCCCTTGGCATTGGCTCTGTGAAGAAACATCTCCATTCCTACATCTGAGCCTCTGAGGGCTTCTTGAGCCAAAACAAGGCCAAGAGGTGCTTTCTGCCCATGCTCAGCAGAACCAGCACAGGGAGGTGGTGCCAGGCTCCTGTGGAGGACAAGTGGCAGAGGGACACACCCACCCACGCACAAACACCCTCTCTCCCAAATGCCCATGTTCGCTCCCTCCCTCCCTCGTTTTTCCCTAGCCGCTCAATGCTGAGCTTCAGCACTGCTCCATCCAGCCTCTGCCGTATGCCTGGGAGCATGTGCCAGAGACCCTCTCCCACCCTTACGAGTGGGTCGGGGGTTTCTACGATCATAAGCTTAAGGGAGAGTCAGCCACCTGGCCAAGTGCCTGCTACTGGTGAAGGTGGAGGTTTGGAAGGAATCTCACTGGGATCCACAGGAAAGGGGCACAACAGGCTCCCTAGGAGGAGATGACCTGCATGCCATTTGGGGGAGGAACACCGAGGAAGCCGCTACCAACAACCTTATTTCCTCAGCCAAGGGAGCCAGTAACAAAGGAGCAAGCAGTCGCAGTCTCCCGTGGGACAGACGGGGCTGGTGACGATGGTAGTGGTGATGAGGATAATGACCACGAATATCATTCGTTCAGTGACATCTACTGTGCCTCCACTAGATTCCAGGCACTATTTTAGGTTCTATGAATACAGCTATGCTCAAAATAGACAAAAATCCCTGCCATCAGGGAGTTTACATTTTAGTGAGGAAAGGGATCCTATGGCAAATACCCCAGAGATTTCTCCTGTCAAACAGGAGAGAGGCTGAGAGTGCCGAGGAGAGGGAGGTTTGCAAAGTCCAGTAAGGTGATCCGGGAAGGGCTTCCTGAGAAGAGAGGATTGTGTAAAAAACTTAAGTCAGTTATCGTTATTCCTAAAATATGGGACTTGTTTTAACTAGAAAATCAGTGTCTGACTTCAGAGATTAGTTGGTCCAACCGCTCTGTTTTGCAGATGAGAAAACTGAGGTAAGACAGGATGCTGATGAGAAGGTGCCTTTCCCACAGTCACTTGAATGGGTAGCAGAGTCCGGAACTGGGCGTTTTGGGTTCCAGGCATGGCTAGTGCCCCATCTCCATGCTGCAAGGGCAGAGAAGCCCCGACTTCCCACGGCGCGCACTCTGCTAGCAGGTGCAGTAAATAAAAGGCTCCATCTCAGAGAGAGATCATGAGAGACACCATAAAATGTTTATGAGCTGGGCTGGGGGTCAGCACGCCTTCCTCTGTGCAGCACTCCCAAACAAGTGGCCATAAAAGCTTTATGGTGACTGGACACTGAATGGCCTGCCTCGACCACTGTGTCTTCTCAGCCACTCAGGCCTCTGCCTCCTCGCCATTGCAGCACGTTGCTAAAGATAACTACGGCCAGAACAGGGCTTCTGGAGAGAAAGCCCCGGGTTGTGAGGCATTCATGCCCCCTACATCCAGCTGCCTGCTAGGGGACACGCTGGGACTCAGGGGCAGGTCTATAGGCTGGACTCCACAGTAAAGAGGGCCCAGGTCATAATCGGGGTGCAGGTGGTCAGACCCCACCTCCAGGAGGATGGCTTTCCCAGAGGTGGAAATGTCCAGGCACACATGCGGCTACTAGCCCTGAGCATGGGAGAGGGCGCCACTGACTCACAGGTCAGAAGGCAGCCCCATTTGGACAGCCTGTACGTATGGGGAGGAGTACATATGTACATATATGGAGGAGTCCCCCCTCTCTGCTTTGGAAACCGCACTCACAGCACTCCTAGTACTGAATGAGCTGGTGGAGGAGCCAGGATCCCTGGGCTTTCTTCCCCCTCCAGGCCGCCCAGTGTGTGTATTGACCGGATGTGAGTGACTAGCCTGGAGCACCAGCCATGCATCACACCTGCCCATCCCCCAGAAGCAAGGGTGGAGGGGAGCAAGGAGCCTGCCTTGTTGGGAGGTCATCTGGTCATCTGCCTCCCAACAGCCCTCTGGGAGCACGGGGCCAGCACACCTGCATGTCTAACTCCCAGGATGGATGTTGGCTACTTCTTCTTCAGTGGCCTCTCCGAGCTATTGATGTTATTCAGAAGACCAGAAGGAATGACAGCCCCTTGGCTCAGCCTCCTCTGTCTCCTTCACCCCATCTATTGTTTGAAAGCATGTGTGTCCTCTAACTCTCAGCTCAAATTCCACTCCTCCATGAAGCTGCAGTCACCCCCCCGGATGACATCGCCCTCTGCTTGGGCTCAGCATCTGCATATCCAGGCGGTCCTTGTCCAGTCATCTTTGGGGAAGTATCTTGCCTTCCCTAGTAAATGAGAAGCTCCCCGAGGCTCTCTCTGTAGCTGAAGTGTGTTTCTACTTTCCCCAGCCCACACGGAGCATAATGCCTTCACAGAGCAGCATTTCATAAATATTAGATGAATTAGTTAATTAATGAATTAACCTGCCTTAGTAACTTGCTCCATTATCTAAATTCCTCCTTACTGAGAGAGACAGTCTTCTCCTTGCCTGAACTAAACCTTCTCGCCTGATTTCACTGTCTCTATCCACTGGCTGTGGCCTCAATGGAAACGTGGTGTTCTGGCTGTCTCCACCCGGGCTTGGCCCTCCAGACTCCACAGCCCCTTAGCTTTCTCTCGGCTCTGCAGAACCTTGAACCACCTTGCTTTGCCCACACATCCTGTTCTCCAGCCCCTCGTCACTGCCTCCACCCTCCCCTTGCTCATGTTCAAGCGTACACAGAGCTCTCAAATCACAGCAGCTTGTTTGGTGCTGTGACAGCAAGGGCCTGGCCCCTAGGAGGGACCAAGGGACCAAGGTTCCAGAACCCCAAAGCATCTCGAGGAGCAGCACAGAGCTCCCTCTTATTCTGGCTGAGCCCCCAACCTGTGCTTGCCGCACCCTCTGCCCCCTCGCAGGTAAACTTCTGAGGTCACCCTAGGAAATGATATTCAGACACATGTTCGTTCGTTTCCTCACCCGACAAGCATTCATTGGGCACCTGCCATTTGCTGGATGAATAAGTCCTAGTTATGTAAGCACTTACACAGGGAGTTACCCCAGGGAGGGGTAATGCGGTTACCCTGACGGCCATGCGATGCGTGCCCTAATCCAGGTGTGGACCGAAGTCTGCAGGGCTGTGTGGAAGGAAGGTGGGCTTCACAGAAGAGGCAGCATTTGAGCAGATCTGAAAGGATATAGGGGAGTTTCCCAGGGGAGTTTCCCAGGAGGCCTTTGTGGGCAGGAGGACTTGGCCAGAACTGGTCCTTCTAGGCCTAAGGAAACAAACTGGGCAGCACATCTGGGTCTCCGCTACAGTCCATCAGAAAGCCCAAGAGAACTGGGAGGCGCAGATCTGACCTAGGCACACACACAAACTAGGAGGGCGCTCAGCAGAGGCCCAACAAGAGAAATCTCGGGGAGGTCTCAGGAATGGGCATTGGGCCATTGCTAGAGTCAGGGCCCAAGAGAAATCTATCTGAAGATGTCTAAGGCCCAATAAACCACTCAGAACACTGGGGGCAGAGTCCTAATCCAGGAAAAGAGGCAGCCAGAGACTGGGATGAGGTGGTCCGGGCCATGACCAGAACCCCAGAAAAGTTGGCTGGGATTTAGGTTCCAGGTGGATCTGGAATAAGGTGGATCAAAGCCAGCTGGTAGGTGAGGAGCCCATGTACTGCGGGATGAGAAGGACAGACGCCCAGTGGTGTTCGCCCAGGATCCAAAGGGCTGCCTGGGTTTTTCTATGGCCACACCTGGCTGCTCCCTGCAGGCAGCTCCCTTCTGAGCCCTGAACGTGCAGGGGTACCCTGAGGGCGGAGGGCCATGCATCTGATGCCATCCATCCTTCCCCCCAGAGCCCATCCCCCACTGTGGCCACTCTGGATGGGCCCAGGGTGGAGAGTAGCAGGCTTCTAGGGAGGGGTGGGGCTGGTGCCTGGGAGAAGGCTAGAGGACTGTGCGGCCTTGTCATTTAATTATTCGACTGCAGAAAGGAGATCTCATCTATTGGGTGCTCATCCTTGTTAAGCTAATTGTCTATCTCCTTCACTCTCTTCTCCCCCACTTGCTGGGGAAGTCGCTGCAGCCTAATTGAGTTATCATAAAGATAATGGCTGATGCTCTAGCCAGAGCCGAGAAAGGAGGATCCATCTCACATCGACTCAGGCTCCAGACAGGCCCCCAAGGGGCTGAGACGTAGGCAGTGTTGGCAGGGGGGTGCGGGCTGCATTTCTAGCAGGAGGAAGGCTGGGTGGATGGTGTTTGCCCAGAAGCATCTAACCAACTGGTTGTCCTGCAGAAGACAGGGCTTCCTCTCTGCTCTTTCCTGCCACCCAAGGAAGCTCACCTACAAGACAAAAAGATCTCTGGACCTGGTGTGGTGGCTCTTGCCTGTCAACCCAGCACTTTAGGATGTTGAGGTGGGAGGATCACTTGAGACCAGAAGTTTGAGGCCAGCCTGGCCAACATAATGACACCTGTCTCTTAAAAAAATAAAAATAAAAATTAGCCAGACACGATGTGTACCTGCATTCCCAGCTACCTGAGAGGCTGAGATGGGAGGATCACTCGAGCCCAGGAGGTTGAGGCTGCAGTCAGCCGTGTTCATGCCACTGTACTCCCGCCTGGGTGACAGAGCAAGACCTTGTCTCAAAAAAAAAAAAAAAAAAAAAAAGTGATCCCTTACCTCTTGTCTGGGCATGTCTGGGGCTTTCTCAGAGAGGCAACCAAGCCACATGGTGATGAGACGTGGACTTGGAGAGCAGACCAGGTTTTAAATTCCATGGGCATATCTTATGACCAGGGCAACCTAGGGCAATTTCTTTTCTGCTCTGAACCTGAGTTTTCTCATCTGTAAAATGGGGACATTATTGGTAGGAGGATCCAGTGAGATCATATATATAAAGCAACTGCACAGTGATATGAGCTTCCACTTGCCTGTCCTAACACTTGATGACAATAGAGAGGGGTGAGGTGGCTGAGGACCCTGTGGGAGACGCAGAGTTCAGTGCTCTGGTTTCAGATGAGCAGCCGTAGGACATGCATGGGGGACAGTCCCAGCACTGTGCTTCCTCTCTTGCCACCGGGCACCTCGCCTGTATCCCAGGCCCTCAGAGAGCTATGAGCTGCATCACTGGGATGAGAAGGTGGGTACAGGAGTGCCAAGGAGCAGCAGGGAAGCTGGAGAGAAAGGTGAGCAGAGGTCAGCAGGCATGAATCAAATTCCAGGACACATGGGAAGGTCAAAGTGAATTCAGGCCAGCCAAGGTCCTGAACAGAGACAGTGGATCCCAGCCTGGGCGGGCAGAGGGACAGGAGCCAGGCCCCATTAGGAGACCCTGCATGGATAGGAGAACGAGGCCCCAGCTCCCCAGGGTATCTCTGTTCAAGGCCCAACCCAGAGCCCCAGGTAAGGCAGCATTGCCGGCCAGGCGAGGGCGCACAGGGTCCCGACAGCAGCACCCCCTTGCCTTCCCAGTGCCCCCTCTGATCCAGCCCTTCGAGTTCCCACCCGCTTCCATCGGCCAGTTGCTCTACATTCCCTGTGTGGTGTCCTCGGGGGACATGCCCATCCGCATCACCTGGAGGAAGGACGGCCAGGTGATCATCTCAGGCTCGGGCGTGACCATCGAGAGCAAGGAATTCATGAGCTCCCTGCAGATCTCTAGCGTCTCCCTCAAGCACAACGGCAACTACACATGCATCGCCAGCAATGCAGCGGCCACCGTGAGCCGGGAGCGCCAGCTCATCGTGCGCGGTGAGCAGGGACAGGCCAGCCTCGGGGGAGGGAGGAGCCAGCTCTGCCTGCTGCTACTGCAGTCTCTAGATTTCCAGTTCCAATCACAGGCTTATGGAAGGTGGGCTCCAGCAGCGCCCTTCAAGATGATCTTGGAGCCTAAACCTCTTTATTTTCCAGGGCAGGAAACCGAAGCCCTGAGCAGAGAGACACTTGCTCAGTCAGTCAGTGGTAAAGGCAGGATCAGAACTCAGAACTCCCAACTCCCTACCCAGTACTCAACAAAAGCTCTCAGCATCTTGGGTTTCAGAAGCTGCCTGCTTCCAACTTTATAATGGCCCAGGCAGGGCTGACCTCAAACAGAAGGTGCTCCAAGCCCTAGGAGACCCATCAGAGACTGAAATGGTCTGTTTCCCTGCCTTCCCTCTTTCTGCAGTGCCCCCTCGATTTGTGGTGCAACCCAACAACCAGGACGGCATCTATGGCAAAGCTGGTGTGCTCAACTGCTCGGTGGACGGCTACCCCCCGCCCAAGGTCATGTGGAAGCATGCCAAGGGTAAGCCCCTGGCCCAGCCAGAATCTCCAAGAAGGGCAGGGATGGGGAAAGGAGGATGCTCTGATGGGATTTGAACCTGTTCCCTGTAGGCAACTCCTAGCCCTGGGTGGGAGTCCTTGGGTCTGCACCCCAGCGGACCCCAGGCTACACCTTACCTGGAGTCATCCTCAGCCACCCCCGGGGGTCTGTGGACCAGGAACAACCATCATACTGACCCCCTATTTCCTCTTGTCCCCCCAGATGTGACCTCTCCTCTCCTGCCTCCGCCCCAGAACTCAGTGTACACCTGCTTTCCCTACCCCACCCTGCCCTGGGGCCCCAGACCTGAAAGCCCCCTGCTTCTCACCAGTCAAGCTTTTCTGGGGTCAGGGTCCTTCTTGGAGCCCAATTTCATCCCAAGGATGCCTTTGCTTTCTGACTAAGGCCCAATCCTAAACTGTATTCGTGACTGACACTGGGGAATGGAGGGGCAGGAGGTGCCCACAAGGCCCCCTTGGAGGATGCTGGCCTCTCTCCCAGGCCTGGTTGCCTAAGACCAGACGACTGCCATTCGAAGACTCAGTCTTCTCTCCACCTGCAGCCAGCTGGCCCAAAGACAGCTCCTTCTTCCTCTCCGAGGAATTCACCCCAAAGAAGCTCCATGCCAGTGTCAAAGTGGGCATTGAGCTGAGACTCCCAACCCAGTCTCCTTGAATCAGAGCTGGGGCAAGGCCCGTCTTCTGGGAGGGGGGGTCCTTCCTGTTGTCTGCTGGGAGCTGTGTGGCCTCAGCACTTTGGGGATGGTGCAGCTCTGCTACGAAACAGCCCTCGATCTGCAAGAGCGAGGTGTCAGGGCCATTCCTGGGGCACTCTCAGCTTATGCCCCAGTACACACCTAGCCCTCCTAACAGCTGCCTCCTTCCAGGGAGCGGGAACCCCCAGCAGTACCACCCTGTGCCCCTCACTGGCCGCATCCAGATCCTGCCCAACAGCTCGCTGCTGATCCGCCACGTCCTAGAAGAGGACATTGGCTACTACCTCTGCCAGGCCAGCAACGGCGTAGGCACCGACATCAGCAAGTCCATGTTCCTCACAGTCAAGAGTGAGTCCTGCCCCCGCACAGACCCCCAGCACCCCCAAATCACAGCCAAGCCCCGGCTCTGCGCTCTCCCTGCCTACTCTCTTGGTCTCCACTGTTTTATCTACAAAGGGGAGGAAGGAAGGCTTCCCAGTCAGCTGGGGGCTTGGGACCCTCAGATGGGGCATTCGAAAGCACTGTCATCTAAAACAGGGACCTCACCCTGAAAGGCCCCAACTCACCCCTACCCTGGTCATAATAAGCTCGTGATTTGCTCTGCTGCAATATCATGTGACATCCTGTTTACTTTGGTCTGTAGATTGGCGATTCAATCTGAATAATCCTAGCAAACCATTTATTTTTGCTAGTTGATATACACTTGCTTGTGTACAACCTGTTTGTGGCTTAGAAAGGAAAATAGCATATACTCAATGTAGAAGAAGGGCCTATGGGTCAGAAAACCTGGGTTCCAATTCCAGATCAGCCTAATGAGCTGAGTGACCTTGGGAGAGTCACTTCCCCTCTCTGTGTTCCAGTTTCCTCACCTGTTCGAGGGTTCTCTTCCCAGCCCACTGATCTCACAAAATTGCTGTGAGTTCTGCAGGAACTGATCATGGAAAGAGGAAGCTGCTTTGGAAAAGCCCAAGGACAAATGCAGCTCATTACAACTCGGTGCTGTACCCACGGCTTCTAAATCCCCCCACCCAGAGCAGGCCTCAACGGCCTTAGAAGTACACTGCTTATTTGCCGTCCCAGGATGTTCTTAAGTCTCGTACAGACATCCCTACTGGGTGAGCTTCTTGCTTTACACTGCGGGGGTCTGCATAATGGGTCCCTGGGAATCACATCAGAAAGGCCATGTCCATCTGGCCCCATGTCAAGACATGGCTATAAGGGCCTGAGTGTTAGTGTCTGACCCGGCCAAGTATGAATCTGGGAGCCAGGACTTAATGCCTTGGGACCTTGATGAGCGTACTTGGCCTTGTGCTACTTCATTTTCCTGATCTACACCATGGGCAG
Source organism: Mandrillus leucophaeus (assembly GCF_000951045.1). NCBI lineage: Eukaryota > Metazoa > Chordata > Mammalia > Primates > Cercopithecidae > Mandrillus > Mandrillus leucophaeus. The sequence continues at coordinate 333,042 of NW_012107697.1, read as the reverse complement.
GGGGCGGGGCTCGTAATAGGGCCTCACCTGTTACGTTTCATGTCAAGGGCGAGTCAGATGGTGTAAGTGAAGCAACCGGTATGGTAAGTGGCCGGCAAAGATTTCATGGCTTGGCCAGCTTTGTTATCTGTAGCGGCAGTCCCTCCAGGGTGCGGGTGGGAAAGCCGGCTGACGGCACAGGCCCGCGTGTGGTCTGCCCAGCCTCTCCCCAGAGTGCCCGCCTTTAAGAATCATAGCTTCTTTATCACTTGCCAAAGCCCGCGTTCAGCTCAGCACAAGACAGGGAAGCCCCAGCGATCGATGCTCAGGGAGCTCCGAGCCGGAATCCCCGCCCTGGGGAGCCGCTTCCCTCACACTATCAAAAAGCACTTTGTCCTTAATAAAACCAGGCAATCAATCTACATCCCTCAGCTTGGGAGAGCTTGGCTAATTCTGGCTGCGCGAGGCGGGGGAAGAGCAGGCACCTCTGCAACCCTCCTCATCTCCCAAACTCATAATGCTTTTTCGCTGTAGTTGTTCTTTGCCTTTTCCTTCAAGTTGGGGGATTCCACTGAGCTGCCAGCTCTGTGGCAGGTGGAGACGCAGGGGTCGCGGGTGCCGGAGGACACAGTGGTCAGGAGCTGGGCTGTGTGTGAGGAGACCCCGCGTGCCTCAGGCGGTCGCTGATGCCCTGTGCCCCCGAGCGAACCACCTCCCCTGGCGGGCCTGCACTTTTCCTATGCCATCCTCACTTTGCAACCCAGCAGCAGCTGCAAAGTGCTCTGAGAAGTTCAGAAGGAGCACATTTGGTAAATCCAGGGCCACCTCCTGAACACATGCTGCACAAAACCTCATGCACCAGACACGCGCTGGGGCTCACCTATGGGGCCCCATCTTCCCAAGGGAATGGCAGGAGTTTCCTACTATGCCAGTCACTGCCGGGCAGAACCTGGACCTGGCTTCCTCCTTCCTTTCCTCCCCCATGTCCTCATCTGCAGGCCTTGGTGGGCTCCTTCACTTCTCTCCCGGTAGGGCCGACGACACGCCTTTCTTACAGCTGCTGTCTCTCCACATCTAGGGGTCATGTCATCCCACTCAGGCACCTCCAATCACCCGCAACAGCTCTCAGCACCCACTCATGGCTCCTGCGTGGCCCTCAGATGGGCTGCTCTCCAGCCTCACCACGCACACATTCCCTCTGATACATCCTCCATTTCTCACACCCTTCCTGTCACAAATGACCCTTCCCATTCTGGCCCCACTCTCCCCAGTGACCTGCCCCAGCCATCCTAGAGGCCCTCATGCCACCCAGAAGGGGAGGGGCACCCAGGAGGGGAAGAGGCAGGGCCGAGGACATTGGAGGCTGCAGGGCAGCGGTCAGGGAGGCTGCCAGGGTCAGGGCCCCTGTCTGGGGTTGGAGGGGCTGACTGTCTTTGTGTAGCAGCCTGCATGATTCTGCGCTGTATCTGGCTGCCAGAGGACGCTCCTATGACAATGCAACGCTGTCGGGGGGTGGAAGTGGGCACTGGGTGGACCGCTGGCGTGCCTGGCCTTCTTTGGAACACTTGTTCTGCCCCCTGCTGCTTTGAGGCAGGTGCCTGTTCCAAGTAACCCGCCCCAGCTACTGCCCTGCACAGCCTCTCTCCTTGCCTGCTCTTTTCTTTCCCTCCTTTCCTTTTCCTCAACCTGATAGCAATTCTCCCACTCCCCCATTCTGATTTCAGTTTAAAGGACACAGGTAGGTAGAACTTTCAGGACCCGGTCACCCATGCCCTCAGCAGGCGAAACCACTCCTCGTCATCCCTCTGTCCATCTCAAACGCCCATACCATCGCCCACTTGCAGGGCCAGCCACAGAAAGATCTACCATTTGCAACGCCAATTTCAAGGTTTGCCTCAATGCCCCTAACACACTCGGGAAAGTTTTGACCCAAAATAACTTTACCGTTCCAGACCTCACACTTTTATGAACTCTTGGAAAGCAAACTGATCTTAATCCCCACTTTGCCCAAGCAGAAGGTAGAAAATAAATCTATCAAAGGGACCATAACAGCAGAGAAAGCCTCCAAGTGTCAGATCGGACGTTTGTGGTTGGCTTCTATTGGGGAGTGTCTATATCATTGATCCCTGCAGCTTCCAGAGATAACTCAGCACTCACTTAATGGTGCTCCCTGAGCACTCACTAAATAGATCAATAAAGCGTGGTGATTAAAAGCACGGACTTTAGAGCCAGACAGCCCTGGGTTCAAAGCCCAGCTCTGCCACCGGATAGCTATGGGGTCCAGGACAACAATCTGTCAGCCCTAGTGTCCTCCCCTGTAAGTCTGGAACTACTGTGTAGTACTTTGTGCATTGATGAGGTCTAAATGAGACCATGCACTTACAGGAATGAATACAGTATTTGGCACAAAATACACATTCGATAATTAGCAGTCATTAGTTTTAGGTGCTAGAAACCTGGCGATGAGTCAGACAGAGCTGCCGTTCTCAGAGAATTTAGAATCTTGAAGAGGAAATAGACAGACACCCAAAACAACTATGATACACAAAATGATAAATGCCTTAAAAAGCTACAAGCAAGGTGATACAGAAAGAATCTGAGACAGAGTCATCAATTTTAACTCTGGGGGTGAAGAAGCAGGTGTCAAGAAAAGCTTCACAAAAGCAATAGTCTCTAATTAGGGCTTGAAGGATCAGAAGGATTTGGACAAGGGCCAGCAGGGATGGAGGTCATGCCCTTCCAGGGATGCAGAAACAGCACGGTGTGGAGACAGGAAGGCCTGTGAATGTCCTATGTTGAGGGAACTCAAGGTGTCTGGCAGAGAGTGATGGGGAGAATGTTTTAGAAAGCTAAATGTTTTCTATCTATGTAGAGTTGACGCTTGACACTAAGCTCCAAACAAGAGTTCCAGGGGTCCAAAGGTCTGGATGGGAGTCGGAATTCCCAAGCCAGTTCTTGGAAAACTGCTATGCAGAACCCCTTTCAGGATCGCAGGGAGCTAAGGGTTTATTAGAGCAGGCAAGTGGTTTTCCAAGTCCTTGGACATATTTGATGGCAACCAACCAGGCCCAAGTGGTCCCCACTCCTCCCTGGGTCTTGGTGTGTGTTGAACTCACGAGTGCATGAGCATACAGTCCAGCATTGCCGCCTGCATGTACAGCACTTTACAGTTTACAAAGTTGTTCCCATACCTTGCTTGTGAAGTTGGTAGGCAATAGCTCCTTCTCAGAGAGTGTCAGAGATTAGATCAGGGTGATTGGGTTAAGTATAGTCCCAGCTGAGGCCAGAACTTACTTCTATGGACTGATGGTTTGGTAGAAGGAACACAGACAGAGTAAAAAGGCTGGGTGCTAGTCCTGGCTCAGACCCACTGGCTCTGCATCCGTGAGCTGTCCCTTCCTTTCTCTGGGCCTGTTTCCTCATCCATACAGTGAGAGGCCTGAATTAAGATCTAGTCACTAGATGACCCCAGTTCCCTTCCAGCTCAGACTAGCTATGACTCTAGCAGCATGAGCCGTCTTTTCAAGGCACCAGACCACCTCCCAGAACTTGGTTGAAAATAAATGTAATTAACAGAATAAAATACCATGTCCACAGAACTGCCTTTTATCTCCCTTTTAAAATATATTTTTTAAAAAAGGAAGCGAGATAATGACCAAAAGGAGGGGGAAGTAATTCCCCCTTCAACTAACACATGGGGAAAAAATAAAGCATCTTCAAAGAGAATTCTTCAACGAGAGGCAGGTACAAAGCCAAGCTGCCTAGTCCCAGGGAGAAGGAGGCTGGCTGTGTTTTGAGGCAGCCATCGCATGGCAGTGCCCTCCTGGGACTCGGCCATCCTCTTGTCCGGCAGGTGACCTTATTAGACAGGTCTCATTGGACCTCCCAGACTCTTCCACTCTGTGAAGGCACCAGTGATTGGGTTCTAGACAAAGCCCATAGCCAGATAAATCCAAAAGGGCTCTTTGTTTGGTTTGAGTTTTGATTTATTTGTTTAGCAAAATGTCAGACCAATTAAAGTGAGGTCCAAGTGCCCTCAGCGAGCATACACCCAGCTGCACAGCCACAACATCAGGAGAGGGGAGCTTGGGGCCAAACTCCCATGGGGACTTGAGAAATGGAGGGGGCAGGCCTAGCAAAGGAAGCCCTTGGGCCTCCGTGGACCAGGTCGCCCACCGTGGTTGGCCACTGGGACTGAGGTCAGGATGCAAAACTTTGGAAAAGTGCATCTGGTGATCCAAGATGGTCCTCATTTCAAATTTGCCCAAAGGAAATTCCTTCTTGTCAAACAGAAGGAGCACCTCCCTGAGACCTGGGGGACTGGGGCCCCGCCCCTTCCACAGGGCAAGGAGTCTATAAGCCCAAGGAAATGGCTGCTCAGAGCCCACAATCCCTTTCTAGATCACAGTCCAGGCACCCAGGGAATTCCCTGCCTGCATGCCCCCAGCCTGCTTCCAAGACCTCCCAAGGCCTCCTCCACAGACTGTCCTGCCATGGATGGGCACTGCCTCTGCCGTGACCCCTAGAGCTAAGGGACGGCTGTTGGCAGAGCATGTAAGTGGAGCCTGGGCACATGGATTGGGTGTCCACACACTATACTCACAAGGGCCCTCTCAGCACGGATGACAAACTGAGGCACCAGAGAGGGCAAACAACTGGCCCAAGATATTCCTGTGTGTTCCCTGGTGGTGGGTCCTGTCTCGTCACAGACTGAAGCTCCTTGGGGGCTGGGGCTGGTCTTCCCCTCCCTGGGTGGGAACTCTCACTCCTGGCACCCCACTCAGCACAGGCCTCTGCCCACTCTGGAGTCTGCACTGGGGACTGACTGGCTGACTGACCTCCAGCCCACAGGCCTAGTCCAATCCCATCTGGGCTCACAGGTCACCCCCTCTGCTCTTCCCTTCTCCCCTTATGAGTCCCCCTGATTGGGCAAGGGGTGGATGGTATAGACTCTCTGCTGGATCTGAAAGTAGCAGGGGGAGGAAGCAGGATAGCACTCAAGGGCTGGGGCCTGGGTGCTGAGTTATGCTGGCCTGGGCCTGATGCTTGGCCATGCCACAGCTGTGGGATTTGGGGGACCATCACCTGCTCTCTCCAGCCAGGAAATAATCATAGTCGGCCTCACCTGCCCAGCCTCCAGGCAGCAGAAAGGGTCCCTCCCTGGCTCATGCCAAGCTAGGGACTCCCCTCTGGAGACCTGGGGACCAGTGCCCACCCCCACCCCCACCGCCGCTGAAGGGAGGGAGGGGAGGAAGAAAGAATGAGTCATTGTGATGATTTCCATGGCAATGATATCCGGCTGGCTCTTTGGCCTCACTGATTTTGAAACTTCACAGAATAAGGAGCAACACTTTGACTCCTGCTTCATTAAACAGAGGCAAGGAGAGAGGCTGGACACGTCCTCTCACCAGGCCAGGCTCCCCGCTGTGGCCCCCATTCTCAGAGGAGCAAGGAGTCAGCAAACCTCCTTGAGCCCTCGCCAGGAAGTCTGCAGCCCTGAGCCGGCTGCAGGCTCTCCCAACCCTCTGCAGAGCCTAGGGAGGCCAAAACAAATGGCTCATTTAGGGGACAGAAAGGTTCTGACCCTGGTTCATGTCCCAGGGTTCCTCGCTATGCCCTGGGTAAACTGGACACAGTCCTTCTCGCAGGGACTCAGTTTGCTCCTCTGTTCAGAGGGGTCACCATCCTCCTGTCCCTTTCCCTCGCCCACTAAGGCATGACTAGAGCTCAGCAAGTGGGTTGCGTTCTGTTGTGCCAGTGGAGACTCGAGGGCATGTGTCGCCAGTTCCAGGCCCCAGCATTCAGAAGCTGTAGCCCTTTTGGGGAGCAATAGGAAAGATGAAGATAAGCCTGAACCAACGAAAAGTGGGAGATCTTACTGACCTCCCAATGTGAACAGCATCATTGGAACAATCACATCACATCCCAAACCTAACCCCAAAGCGGACGTTTGTACAAAAGTTTCAAGGTCGAATAGAACAGTCTCCATGTGGAACAATCTCCATCCTCGCCCTGGTCCCCTGACAAGCAAGGAGGTTTTATTAAAGGGATAGGAGGGATGAACCTGCCCATGCATCCTCCGGTTCCAATTTAAAAGTGCTTGTCCCTAAGGATCTCATCTGGGCTCTTACCTCCTTTTTAGAGGCCTTAGCCAGTGGTGGCAAAAAGCACATCACCACCACTTCACTCTCATCCCTGCAGTCCCCATGACCACAGCGCTGAAGAGTTCCCAGATGAATCTGAGCTCCAATGTATTATAAAGGGCGAGACCAGATTAATCACAAAACTGTTTGCATCCTATATGTCAGTCAAGGTGAAGGTGCCAGCAAACGCTCCGAGACGAAAGAGAGTCAAGGTTATCATGAGGTGGCTCAATTTAATAGATAAGAAAATGCAGGCAGGCACAGGGCTTAGCAGTGCCTCCAAACCCTGCCCTAAGTGGGCAGCCCAGAATTGCGCCCCCAGTTACAGCTGAAGCCCCTCTGAATGGCGGGGCCACGATAAATTGTTGGATCAGCCAAGCAATAACCAGGTGCTTCTTGAGCAGCCCTCGGGTGTCCAGCCTGGTGACAAAGACTGACAGAGAGAAAGGTGAGATTGAAGCACCATCCCTGCCCTCCAGGAAAGTACAGACTCATTAGGAAGCTGGAACTGACCTCCGGGAAACAAGACAAGATCACGTGCTAAAATGTTCGGCACTAGAAGTGTGATGTGAGGTTACAGAAGGAAAAACCCAAGGTGGACAGACGTGGTCAGATGGAGCTTCCCGGAGGGATGGGCTTGAGTTGGGTTTGGAAGGGCAAAGGAAGAAAGGAGGCATCCAGGTAGAAGGAGGAGCATGAGCAAAGACCCTGGGGGCAGGAAGCCCGGGCAGGCAGTGAGGCGCACACCTGACCAGAGGGTGGCTGCTGGAGACTAGAGGAATGGGAAGTATGGTTCTGAAGTCTGGACATGATGCACTAGATGATAGGAATGATATTAAGATCTTCAGCATGGAATGGAGAGAAAATGGAACTCTAAGAGTCACTCTGAAGGAACAAATACCAGGCCTTGATGAGGGCTCCAGGCTGAGAGATGAGGATGATGGCCCCACCAATAGAAATGGAGTACATGGGAATGGAGGGGTGACATGTTCACTGTGACCATGTCAAAGTGGAGGTGACACGGGGTGCCCTGAGCAGCCAGACGCTGGCTGACACTCTGCCAGGATCCTCCCTAGAGCCGTGTGCTAGACCAGACAAGCCTAAGGCTCCCACCCTGCTAAAGTGACTCATGACTTGTGTGACTGGCAGGTGTCCTGTCCTGAGCCAGAAAGCAATGAGACTGGGAGCTGAGTGCAGATTCACCTAGAAGCCTGAGCCCCCACCCGCCCCTCCCTGCCTAGTCCTCTGGGCCTCTCAAGTCCACAGAGACTTGAGACATAGGAGAATTCGATTCTAAAGAGCATCTTCTCCTGTCTGTGTTTGCTCATGTCCAGCCCTGGCACTGTTCATCCATTTCACGGCAAAGAGCTTGAGCCAGGTGCTGGGGAGGATATCGGGGGCAAGATGGGCATGGTCTTTGCACACTCCTGCACCTGCCTGCCTACCGCCAGCTGGGGCCTTTGGGGCTGGGAGCATAACAGGGGGTGTACTCCCCATAGAGCAGGGAATGTGAAGCCCATACAACCTGGTACCTAGGAAGCCCCCCTACCCTGTCGCAGCTTCATGGGGCAGAGGCTTGGCTACCATCCCTAGGCAGTCTGCACTGAGAAGGTCTCATCACACCCTGGATCCCTGCATTAGCTTCCAGTGGCTGCTGTCACAAAGTACCACAAGCTGCATGGCCTGAAACAACAGGAACTTATTCTGTCACAGTTCTGGGAGGCTGGGACTCTGACATCCAGGTGTCGGCAGGCCCATGTGCTCTTGAAAGGGAAGGAGGCTTCTTTGCCTCTTCTGGTGGTTGCCAGCAGTCCTCCATGTTCCCTGCACGGTAGACACATCACTCCAATCTCTGCCTCCATCACCACATGGCCTGCTCTTCCTGTGGCTTCACATCCTCTTCCCCCTGTGTGGGTCTCTTCTCTTCTTATGAGGACATCAGTCATGTTGGATTAAGGGCTCGCCTTACTCTGGTATGACCTCATCTTAACTTACATCTTGATTGCATCTGCAAAGACCTTATTTCCAAGTAAGCTCCCGTTCCCAGGTAGCGGGGGTGAGGACTTCAACATATCTATTTGAGGACACAGTTCAACCCACAACAATCCCATGCCCAGCCAGTGATCTGTTATTGATAACTCCATGCTTTCCAGCATCTGGAAACCGACATGCTCTCCTTCCCCGTATCCTACAACTGCCACTGTCTGAATGAAAAACAGTCTCCTAGCCAAAAAAAAAATCCCTCTAGGTCAAGTCTAAAAGCCCAACACTCCTGTGCTCAAAATCTCAGGGCAGGGTTCAGTAAACCGGGTCTCAGATCTGGCCAGTGGTCTATGTAACTGGAAACCAGCCACACCCGTTCTTTATGTTGTGTTGTCTGTGGCTGCTTATAGGTACAACAGCAGAGTTGAGTCCTTGCAATGGAGACCTATGGCCCACAAAGCCTAAAATATTTACTTCAGGCCCTTTACAGCTCTAGAGTGTTCACAGACATGACCCAGAAGTACCTTCCAAGTGATCAAAGGAAGATGGCACGTCCTTCTGTTTCTGAAAGGATTCTGATGTTCAGAGTCATTTCTCTCATGTCTAAAATGGAAATAAAAAATACTACCCACATCTTAGGGCTGTGTTTGGAGAAAGGGAGGGTTAATGAGATAATTCATGTAGAGCATTATCCATGGTACATGCACATAATAAGCTTTCAATAAATGTTAGCTATTATTATTACTATCATTTTTCCAACATTCTCAGGAAAGTAGAGGACCAGTCCAGGCACAGTGGCTCACACCTGTAATCCCACCATTCTGGGAGGCGGAGGAGGGAGAATTGCTTGAGCCCAGGAGTTCAAGACTAGCCTGGACAATCAGCCAAAAATACAAAAATTAACCAGGCATGGTGGTGCGCCCCTGTAGTCCCAGCTACTAAGGAGGCTGAGGCAGGAGGATCACTTGAACCCAGGAGGTGAAGGTTGCAGTGAGCCAAGATCATGCCACTGCACTCCAGCCTGGTGACAGAGCAAGACTGTCTCGAAAAAAAAAAAAAGAGTACCAGAGGAAGGGGGAGAACTGGGTCCCCGTCTTCATTTGAGAACTCTCCCCGTCCTGCGCTTCTACTCTCTAGCAAGGAGCCAAAAGAAGAGGTGACTGGCTCCATTTTAAAGCTGGACAAAGTAAGGCCTGACGAGTTTGAGGGCCTCAACTGGACCCCCAGTGCAGCAGAAACAGCTCTGCAGTCCAAGTCCCCAATCATTCTCTGTGACGCTCGCCCCTACCCCTTGCACACACACTGTTTGGGCCAGTTCTGCTCCCTGTGTTCTCCTCCCTGTGTACTGGAGCAGTGGACAGCCAGGGTCCCATGGGCCCCAGCTCCCCCGGCACCTCCCCACTGGCTCTCGGCGCTGAGGCTGATTGCTTCCACGCAATCTGAATTAATCTCATGCTTCAGGTGGAGCTTGGCTAATCAGGGGAGACAAGAAGCCGAAGTGGGTACAATCAAATTAACAACGCCATGGCCCTGGCTCTTTAAGAAGGGAAAAACAAAGCAGGCACCAGAAGGCACCCCCTCCCCACTCCACCCCCAGCCTTTCCCAGGGGAGGCCTGGAGATGCCGCTGCTGTCGAAGGCTGAGCGAAGCGCTGCTCCTACCCACCCCGCTGCTGCCGACCACCCCGCGCGCCAACAATGCCCCTTTGTGGCAGCTTATCTCACACCGCCAAACAGCGCTGCAGCTCTTGTCGGGAGCTTGTTAACAAGGAGCAGCGACACAAGGCTTTGGGGGTAGAAGGGGAGTGGGGTGGGCTGGGGAAAAGGAGGGGCCCCCTCACCTCTCAGGGGTGCATGTAATCCTTTCCGAAACAAAAGGAGATGAGAGCCTCTGAATACACCGGCTCCCTGCTCCCTGACAAGGTGGATTCACAGAGCCCTTGAGAGGCTTCAGGGCACCTGCTGTCCCTTGGAAAAGCCTCTCCCAGAAGGCAAAGAAGAGGACATCCGAGAAGGCCTTTCATCATCCCCAAAGCAGCCTTTTTGGCGACAAGCTCTATGAGAGTCCCGGAGAGATTTCAGTTAGACTTTCAGAAGGACTTCCCGACAAAGTCAAGTCCCTTCCTGATGAAGAACACCTTAAGTTTGCTGCCCTTCTTCCAATCCTGTTGCCTCTGGGATTGTCCTGCCTGAGGCAGCTGCTGTCACAGGAGGTAGAGGAGGGCTCATCCAGCCCTGGGGTTCTCCTCCTAACCACGTGAGAATTACCTCAGGGTAAGGATGGGGAATGCAGGTGCCCAGGCCCACCATGGAACAATTAAGTCAGAGCCTGGGGGATGGGGTGGGATCTGTGTAATATTTTTTAAAAACTTCCAAGGTGATTCTCAGGTGTAGCCAGGCCTGAGAACCTCCTCAAGACCCTCCTCGAGACCAGCCACCTGGAAGCGCAGACTAGCCTAACCCCTTGGTCTCCTGGTTCCCAGACCAATCTTCTTTCCCCCAAATTCACGTGCATTTCTCTTCAGAGAAGCTCGACTTGGCACCCCCATTCCTGGGCCCCTGATTCTGCTTCAATGTCTACTGGCCTTCTCTGACGTTCATAGGGTTTTTTGGTTTTTGTTTTTATTGAGACAGAGTCTCACTCTGTTGTACAGGCTGGAGTGCAGTGGTGCAATCTCAGCTCACTGCAGCCTCCACCTCCTGGATGCAAGCGATCCTCCCACCTCAGCCTCCCGAGGAGCTGGGATTCCAGGCACACAGCACCACGCCCAGCTAATTTTTGTATTTTTAGTAGAGACAGGGTTTCACCATGTTGACCGTGGCTGGTCTCAAACCCCTGACCTCAAGCGATCCACCTGCCTCGGCCTCCCAAAGTGCTGGGATTACAGGCATGAGCCATCATGCCCGGCCAGCATTCACATTCTTTCTCACATCGTGGATGAGACTACAAATGGCCTCAGCCATGGCTTGACTCTGCCACTTACTAGCCATGCGACAAGGGGCAATTTACTTATCTCAGCCTCAGTTCCCCATCTGTAAAGTGGAAATAAAAATCGGGTTGTGTGAGGATTCCATGAGTTAATGCAGGTAACAGAACTCAGAACAGTACCTGGCACATAGTAAGCTCTCAGTAAAGAGACTGTGATGATTATTATCGTAGTCATGCCCATGAATGGGGTGAAGATGTGCCCAGGCTTCCTTTTGGAGTTCAATGTTCCATGCTTCTGTTGCATTTTAGCAGCCTCTCCCAACAGCCCGTGGCATTCTCATCCCATTCCTTCAACATCCTCCTTCCCACACGCACTGCTCGCTCCTCTCCTTTGGGTATTCATAACTGAATCTTCACTCCCTGGTGACTTGGGGACTTGTCAGAAACACCAGCTGAGCTCCAACCACCAGAGGAAAAGAGGCCAGGAGACAAACATGGGGAAGGCCAGACTCACCGTTCTCCCCAGCTCCTGCCTCCAGCCCCAGCCTGCCCTAGACTGGCCTCCTGGCCCTGTCAGCCCAGCCCTCCTCCAGTGTCCAGCCTCTTTCAGAATCCCCCACTTGCCTTCACTCTCCCCAGAATCTCTCCATGTGGGGAAGAAAAACCTACACAGGAGAAGGCTAGGATAAACCAAAAGAAAGGTGCTGACCAGTTGTCAGAGGACTTGAGACTCAGTCTCCTTCTTGCCACTCACCAGCTGTGTGACCTTACACAAATCACTGAACCTCTCTGGGCTTCCATTTCCTCACTGGTTCTGTAGGGGATAATAGACCCAGGCCACCTCCTTAGTAAGAATGAAGCTGGAGGCAAAGGATGCAGCACTGCTTTGTAAACTGCAAGGAGCGGGCCTGTCCCAGCTTATTATTAAGTGGGACCCCAGTGGAAGGGGGGATCTGGGGGAGCTAAGTAGGGGCCAAGTAGAAGCAGAGTTTGCAATCCCCGTGGCAGGGTCTGGGGACCCCTAGAACTCTACCTCCACGCCTGGGGGTTGGTCAGAAAGTGTGTGGATGCCGGGAGTGAGTGAGGCAGCAGAGCTGTCTCGTGGTGTTTTAAAAATCTATCAGCCTCTCACATCAAATTAAAATGTAAATAGCAGCTGGTCCGAGCAGGACCTCAGGGGTGACAGGAGCCGGCCTGCGAGTAATTTCACAGACGGGAACCGGTTACATCAGATTCTGACAACTGTCTTGTTTCTGAAATTGATTTCCTCCCTCCTCGGCTTGCTGCCCTGAAAGGGCCCTGGAGCAAGGGGAGGGGATGATTCCTGCTCGGCTCTGGTGCCTTTCTCCTCTTCATGGTGCCTCCTCTCCGATGGGTGCCCACCCATCAGATCCAGCAGAAGGAAGTCTGGAGTTTCTGCATGGTTATAAGGCAGCTTCCTAAGCCCCAGTGGCCCAGCAGGGCTCCCTGCTCCCCTGAGTGAGCCTAAGTGCGGACTGGGGCAGGTTGCCCTGGGGCACTGGAGGAGGATGGCAAAGGCACCCAGTAAAGCTCTCCTTTCCACAAATATGAGCCAAGTCCTGGAATAGAGATGCTTCTGCCCTGGAGAGTCTCACAGTCAGACACAAGGAGGCAAGGAGGCTGCCGGAAGACACGTGCCATGCAGGGGATGCACCACAGGAGAGGCCTGCATGCAATGTGGGGTGTCAGGGAAGGGCCCTGGAAGTCCTCAGGAAGCCTCCTTGGCCTCCGCCAGAGTTTGCCCCCATCTGATCATCACAGTGCCAGGCACTGGGACTGTAACCGGGGCTTGAATGAAATGGGCCAGCTTCACACCAGGGCCTTCACTCCGCCAGGGTCTCAGAGAGAAGACCCTGCCCCACCTAAAGCTGTTGTATAGGAAGGAGTTGTGGATTGAGAAGGAGCTCACCCACACCACTGTGCCTAGCCCTAGCCCTTCCCTTCTCCCCAGTCCCCAGAAAGTCTCCCCTGCACCCCTGTTTGTAAAGAGAAATCAGATTTCCCTGGCAGTTAATTGAATTAGATTGCAGGAAAGCAGAGAAGTTGTATTTCATTAAAGCCTCCTGTGCCCTATAGAGCAGTGAGGTGCTTTTGTGACTGTCATTAGCATTTGTCACGCAGGACCCAGCCCTGTGCATACAGTCCCCTCCCCACCCCGGCTCTCCCACCTGCACCCCTAAAGTAGCAGTCCCCACTGCCTGCCCCAGGAGTACCTGCTGCAGTTGCCCCGCCGCAGAGGCCACAGCTTTTTGGTGACAGCCAAATTCCATTTCCAAAAGCCAGGGACTGTGTGCAAGGGTGGCAGACAAATAGTGGCTAGAGGTGGCCAGCCCCCTTAGAGGTGGAAGAACCACTTTCTGAAAGCCTCAGTTTCCTCATTTAAAAAGTGGAGATGATACGACCCACGTTCATGGTTGCTGTTGGGAGGAACCACTGAACGATAGGCCAAAAGGCAGAGGCATCCAGCTCAGGGCCTGCATTGTCAGGGGAACCCGGGCATGTGGGAGGCCACGAAGCTTCGTCAAGAAATACATCAAGACACAGGCTTTGGAGCCAGGGCATAATAATAGTGCCTACCTCAAATGAGTATATTCATGCAAAGTACTTAGAATCCTGCCAGGACATGGTAAGCGCCCAGTAAAAGGGAACTATAAAAGTGTGTGTGTGGAGAGAGCGTGTGCACTTATGGACTGCAGCAGTGTCGGGAGACATGTGTTAAACAAGCACATCAGGGTACTGACATGCAATTGATCATTGCATCAGGGTATGTGTGTGTGGTGCCGTGCATGGGTTTATGGTAAGGGTGTCAGAGCATGGGCTGTAAGGGTAACTATGTTTGTGACTGTTGAGGTGTGTTTCTGACACTGCTCCCGGTGTGTGGTGTGTGTCTGTGTATGTGTCTGTGTGTGTGTGTTTCTCTGTGTGTGTCAGGATTTGTACTCCTGGTGACTGCATATGACCATATCCCCAGGGAATTCATGGTGGCCGCCTTCACCCAGAAAGCCCTGTGGGGTACAGCTGGTCTCCATATAAAGAAGGTTCGATCTTGTTTATTACTGCAACTCAGTGGAGCAGAGAGACCTTGTAGTCCAGAGCAAGAAGTAAGGGAGAGGTGGAAGAAGATGAAGGATCGATGGGGCAGGCACCTATGCCCTGGACTTCCCCCTATTAAGGGGCTGCCTTGTTAAGCCCAGCAGTACAGCAGCCAGGAGGGCGGAAGCTCCTATTTGTGGGCACAGGAGGACACCGTGGTCCTTGGAGGCTGGGTGCAGGGTCTGATGGAGGGGCACAGTGGCAGAGTTCTCTGTTCTGGTTAGTTGGCAGAGGAAGAGGGGAAGAAGATTCCCTGCCTCTTACCCAGCACAAGGGGCCGAAAGCCCCCATCTGCAAGGACATGAGTACTCCGATTCAGAGAATCACTTGGCCAGACAGTGAGCCACATTCCCAGACCATTCTTCCCTCTTCTGAGACCCCGGGCATCCCCAAGGGCTCAAAGACAAGGGGCCCAGATCCAGGCCTTAATTGACTCCTCTCTGTGAGGCCACAGGTTGTCTAATTCCAGTGCAGGGAGTTTACTGCTTCCCACTGTGGCCCTTTTCCCAAACAGCAGAAAATACTAGAACATTCCTTCTTAGGCCAAGTAGGAGGTCTTCCCTTCTCCCCTTGCAGTATCTCTCCCTTGCTCCCTGGGTTACTAATTCCCAGTTCTCAGCATGCTTTCAAGTCAGCCCATCTTCCTGGTCACACTCCAGCCTGTCAATGTTCTTCATCAAATAGGGTCCCCAGAACAAGACCTGATATTTCTTGGTTAATGTTAGGAACAGGTAACCTGAGCTTGTAATTATGAGTCCTAGAGAGCTGAGAAATCGCATTCCCAGTGATGCCAGGGCGCCCACCTTTTGCAGCATCGCTGTGTTCAGTATTGCCCTCTGCAACCCATCCTCTTTTGAGATGCTCTTCTGCTTACCAGCAACATGACCTTGGGCAAATTGCTTCCTTGCATCGCCTCAGTTTCTCCATTTGCCAAAGGAAGGGTCTGTGTCACTGATCTATACCAGTGCCATTCAGTAGAACCATAATGTGAGCCAAATAATATGTAATTTAAAATCATTTCTTTGTCATATGTTAAAAAAAATTTAAAAAGAAACAGGTGAGATTAATTATAATAGTATATTCTATTTAACTCCATACATCTAAAATATTAACAGGTAGTCAATATAAAACTTAATGACAGCCGGGCGCAGTTGCTCACGCCTGTAATTCCAGCACTTTGGGAGGCTGAGGTCGGTGAATCACCTGAGGTCAGGAGTTCAAGACCAGCCTGACCAATATGGTGAAACCCCATCTCTACTAAAAATACAAAAATTAGCGAGGTGTAGTGGTACACGCTTGTAATCCCAGCTGCTTGGGAGGCTGAGGCAGGAGAATCACTTGAACCCAGGAGGCAGAAGTTGCAGTGAGCTGAGATTGTACCATTGCACTCCAGCCTGGGTGACAAAAGCAATACTCCATCTCAAAAAAAAAAGATATTTTACATTCTTTTTTGTTCTTCCTACATTTTTGAAATCCAGTGTGTATTTTATACTTATCACACATCCCAATTTGGGCTGGCTGTATTTCAAGTGCCTATTAGCCCCAGTGTGGCCAGCGGCTGCTACAAATTCAGCAAAGCAGGTCTTCATCTGGGCTCTGCAATGCTAGGATGCTAGGATGCTAGGATGCTAGGATTCTGTGGGATCGCCTGGCAAGTAACACCTGAAGCCAGTAACTTGAACATGTGTATTTTCTGAACTTGTAGGAGTAACAGACATGGGTCTTATACAGCCTTCCACTTCCCAGATTCACTTTTAGGGGCAAGGCCTGGAAGGAAGCTGGCAGTACTCCCATGAAAGGATACACATCCATCTTACTACACCAGGGCTCTGCTTTCCTTCTTGCCTGAGGTGTGCACCTTTCACATCCACCATTTTCACATCCGCCATTTTCACATCCGCCATTTTCATATCTGCCATTTTGGACATTCAGCAGACCCAGTTTAGCTAATTGGCTGATTGCATTCACCTGCACTGGCAAGGCTGGAAAAGGAAATGACTTCTGACGTAGTTTTTTCTTTGGGCCTTTTCCATGGAGTCTGGTAATGCATGTCAAACCACACACCCTTTTCCATGCCACTTGTACTTGTGAAGTAGTCCTTATTACCTGGCACCCAGTTGTTTTGAATTCAGGGGCTCATTATACCAGCCCAGTGGGGTTCTGCCTATCAAGCTAGGACCGGCCAGAGCTGGCTGACATCAGTGGGTATAGCCTATGATACAAGGAACCATTGGCCAGGCCAAGAAGAGCCACTTTGGACACTTCAATGGAGGTTGACTCTGGCCAGGTCATCTTTTGCCCCGGACCACATTCTCTGACATTTGCTTTCAGTACCACAGTCTATCTTCAGGCCACAGACCTAGGCTTTTTTCCTCTACCCAAAAAGACCCTTGTCCTGCCACACAAAATGAAAGACAATAGTCTATGTTGCACATCACGTTTCTATAAAGAAGAGCTCCTGTCTTGATGGAACCCCTTGGGGATAGGAATAGAACCCAGGTTTCTTAGCAGCTGCTGTGTGGCAGGCAGTTTACATATGTGGGTTCAGTTTGTCCTCACAGTGCTCCATGAGGCTCAAAGAAGTTAGCTTTAAGGGGTGGAAGACCACACAGCTCACAGCCACAGAACCAGATCCCAGGCTGGCCTGGCCCCCAAGCCCCTCAAGCTTCTGTCCCCTTCCTCATGAGAGGGCTCCCCTGAACTAGCCCTGAGTGAGGGTTGTGGTATATGGTGCTCATTGCCATCCTAAGCTGGTGGAAGGGTGAAGGGACGCTGTCTCAGGCCCCAGGTATGGTTGTTACCACACACAGCAGGGCTGAGGGGCCAAGGATCCCTGGGGACCCTGCTATCCCTGGCTGCCCACAGGACTGAACAAAGCTGACTAGAAAGACAGGTTCCCTGAAGTGGGAATGGCATGTATTGGATACACAGGTTGTGCACTGCTCAAAAGTACATAGCCTCAGGGGTGAATGGGGTCTGAAACGTGGTCCCTGCTTCACTGGCCAAGCTGTGGCTCCTGGCACCAGGCAGCATCCAGCCAGAGGCGTGGTGGGGGTGCCTTTGTAATGCACACATAGGCCCTGGA
>NW_012107697.1:311391-315075 GCF_000951045.1 Mandrillus leucophaeus | reverse complement strand
GAGCCTCCCCAACACCCAAGCACCTCAATCCTCCAGTAAAAATGGAGGCATCTGCAATGCAAGGCCCGACTTGTTGATGTAAAATCTTACTCTATATTCCACCCAGGTTTATACGAGTGAATTATGCAAATCTTTGATGGAAAAATATTCCTCCGCACATCCTTGAGAGTGTAAAACCTTAGTCAATAATTCATACTCGGATGTCTCTGACTGCAGGCTTTTTCTTCATTATAACTTGCACCTCGTTATTTGTCTGTCGCATTTTATGGTATATCCTAGTGTAATGCCGTGCATTATAAAATTTATCTGCTTCATTATTTGATGAGCTGGGGCCGGGGAATGTGCTGAAAGGCTGGTGCGGGGGCCTGGGGGCCAGGGCTGTCGTCAGCATCAAGTCCCGCATGACAAGGCAGCAGAGGAGGTGGCTTGCTGTGTGGTGTGACTTCAGGGAGCCAGAAACCTCCCTTCATCCCCCCTGCTCCTGTCCCAGACATCTCCTCGCCCACGGACTGGTGTCAGATGGCACCACGGCAGCTCTGTGGCTCCCCTCATTTCTTCAAAGGCCTATTTGTCCATAAAAGTCAGATGTCCCTGGAGAGTTTGCTGGGAAGAACGTTGTCTGAGCAGGCCTTTAAAACGGGGGGAGAGAGAAACCCTGAGAATACCCGGAAGGAAGGAGGAGAAAGGGCCAGCTGTCGAAATGGAGCAGAGACACAGTGCGGGGGCGGTGGGGAGACAGGGCGAAGGGGGTGGGCAGGGAACTGGGTTTTGAGGACAGATAAGACAAAGCCCGTTTTTGCACGATTGCCCAAAGCAGGCCAGTGACCAGGATAGGGTGAGCTAGTCTCTGTTGTGACAAGAGGTATTCCCCTGAATGGGGGTGGGGGTGGGGGGTTTCTGATTCTTGCAGCCAATGACAGCCCCTCCCCATTTGTATACTCCAGGATGGTTCCTGGGCACCCCTCCTGAGACAAGAGCCACTGGAAGGCAAATTTTCTCAAAGAAGAAAAGGACGAGGATAGTCTCCAGCAGCACCAAATCACTGACCTTCCTGGGACATGCCCCGCCTATGTCTGCCTTGGAGCCTTGGCTCAAGCACATTCCCCTGCCTGGGCGCCCTTCCCTCTGTTCTCCCCATTTAAGTCTTGCCGGGTCAGGGGCTGTGCATTTCTCCCAGCATAGGACTCACCACTCTTCACTGAAATTGCTAGTCTTGTCTGTTCTCACCACTAGAGTGAAACTCCCTGAGATCATAGGAGTTTCAAACATGAGATCACACCATGTTTGTCCTATTTACTGTCAGCTCCAGAACCCAAGACAAGACCTGGCACGTAGTAGGTCTTAATAAATCCTTGCTGAATGGATGGACTGTGCTTTCCCTGATGCCCCTCAGTCAAAGTTAATGTCTCCTAACCCTTGGATGACACACTCATCAGATTTTCCTCCAGTTCATGTTGTCGGTGCAGGTATCTGTCTTCCCCTCCCTCCGGAGGCGAGGACCCTGTCTCATTGTCATGTGTACCCCCCAGCCTGGCACGAGGCCTCATGATGGCATAAGTGCCCCATGTGTGTTCGTTGAGTTGGGTGGAGAAGAAAGGGGACAGGGTTTTGCTGCAGCTGAGACCGTCTTTCCCCTGCCCCTCCCCTCCTGCTGCTGCTGCCACACGTGCTCAGGCCCAGAGGAGGGGCCAGTGATTGACAGGCTTCTTGTCTGGGCAGTAGGGACAGGGGTGGGGGGGGCGGGTTCCTGATGACCAGCCTGGGCCCTGGTTGTTTGCTGGTGATTTTCTCAGTCCTGTTAGCACTGCTTGTGGATGTTTATTGTAGTGGTGTCCAGGGTTTTCCTTTGTATCTTGTTTGAAAGAACAGGAGGGAGATGAACAAGCCTTAGCCATAGAGAAAAAGCAGTCCTGGTGTTTTCAAGAAGGCTTCCTAACCTGGGGTCCAGAGGCCGCTAGAAGCTCTGTAGATCTGATTCAGGGGGACCCATGAATGTGGGTGGAGAGAAAACCACATTTTTTCATTAACTTCTCACTGAAATTTCGTATTTCCTTCCATTTTGAACATAAGCGACAAAGCGCAGCAAGAGCAGCCCCTGTGACTGTCACCAGCAGAAATCCTCAGATATGTTCCCATCACATCACAGTGATTGCAGATATCTCAAAATATCACTTATACGCAGCACTATTACAGGATCATGGTAATATAAGACAGCAATTATACGAGCTACCGCTGGATCTTATTTTGTAAAGAGTAGTAAAGAACACATACTGATATGTGATATACAATATCGAAGGTTTGCTTGTTCGTGTTTTTAATATTTGCATAACCATATTTCAATATAACTGGTTTCCTTTATAGTTCTATGTATGGCATACCTGTAAAAGCATTCTGAGCCCGGTCCACTGCCTCCCCAGAGGAGGAATGTGGGGACCCCTGGTGAAGAGGGAGGCTGTCCCAGTCATGGATGGGTGTGGGAGAAGGGACAGGCCAGTGGAGTTCCCTGTACTCCTTTATTGGAGCCTCTCCTGGGGGAGGGACGGCTGGGGTGGGGGCTTCTGTGCAGGGCACGCATGCCTCCTCCAGGCTGACCTCACAACCCTCACGGGGCCTCCTCCACCTCCGCCCCCCAGTCCCGGCCATGATTACTTCCCACCCCAACACCACCATCGCCATCAAGGGCCATGCGAAGGAGCTGAACTGCACAGCACGGGGTGAGCGGCCCATCATCATCCGCTGGGAGAAGGGGGACACAGTCATCGACCCTGACCGTGTCATGCGGTACGCCATCGCCACCAAAGACAATGGTGATGAGGTCGTCTCCACGCTGAAGGTGAGTGCCCCACCCCAGTCCTGGGGGACCCCGACTCTCAGAGAGTGGGGAGCCCACAACTATCACATCTGCATTCGAGAGGCAAATGGGGAGCCTGGGAGCCCCTCCCCACATCCCAAAAATGTACCTCCCCTTTCCCACTTATTTCCCCTCTCCATCCAGGAATCTCTGTCTCAGAACTTCACTGTATCTCCTTTCTGACAACCCCACAGCAATCAAATGTGGTTTCCTCAGTCTCGCCTTCTTTTCTGGAACCCTCGGGGCTCCATTCTCCCTTTTGGGACCCCTCAGCCCCTCCCACTCCCCTAGGATTCCTCAGCCCCTCCCTCCTTCCCTCTGGTGTCTCCTCCCTGTATGAAGCCCTCCATACTTCCATCTTTGGAAGTTCCTGGGAAGAGAAGACCTTTGCAAAGCCCCTGTGGGTCCCCCTCCCAGAACAAGAGGGCCTTGCTGATAGCCCTGGAGTGGCCCCTTCAGCTGACCAGCTCTAAAAGACTCTCCCTGTTTCCTCCCTCTCCTTCCCCTGCTGGTGGTCTCCCAGCTCAAGCCCGCTGACCGTGGGGACTCTGTGTTCTTCAGCTGCCATGCCATCAACTCGTATGGGGAGGACCGGGGCTTGATCCAACTCACTGTACAAGGTACCTTCACCTGCCCCACCCTTCCCATCCCACCTCCCCAGGGCCCAGGGGCCCACTGCTAACTCCACCTCAAAGAGCAGGGGCCACAGCCTACACCATGGCGGAGGATGACAGGAAACTGCCTTCTGGGGAAAAGCCTCCCTCCACCTGCCCAGGGTAGGGAAATAAGACCTTTCCAGGGACTTAGACAGCAAAAGTTTGCAATGGCTACAG
>NW_012107697.1:253870-310636 GCF_000951045.1 Mandrillus leucophaeus | reverse complement strand
AGGAGTCCAGGTGGAAGATGGAGACCCCCAGTTTATGGGTAGTGATGTCAGCTCCTTTCCAGGACTGTCCCTGGGCCAGGGTTCCCAAGGGTGGTCCGATTTGAAGCCGTGTAAGGGCACTGAACCCAGGGCTGTGGGCTGTCTCTAGCATCAGAAGCATCACGAGTTTGGCCAGGTCATACAGGTGCTCCTGGTCTGGGGTGAAGAGGATGATTGGAGATCAGAGAGCTGGTCCTAAGAATGGTCCCCACAAGTGGGTCATGGGGGGATAGGAGACCCTGGAAAAGCTTGGACCTAAATTTCCTCTAAGAGCCCTTCTCAGCTGGGCGCAGTGGCTCACGCCTGTAATTCCAACACTTTGGGAGGCTGACACAAGTGGATCACTTGAGGTCAGGAGTTCGAGACCAGTCTGGTCAACATGGTGAAACTCCATCTCTACTAAAAATACAAAAATTAGCAAGGCGTGGTGGCATGCCCCTGTAATCCCAGCTACTCAGAAGGCTGAGGCAGGAGAATTGCTTGAACCCGGGAGGCGGAGGTTGCAGTGAACTGAGATCGTGCCATTGCACTCCAGCCTAGGCAACAGAGGGAGAGTCTATCTCAAAAAAAAAAAAATAGCCCTTCCCAGAGCCCTCCTCTCAGACCCCAGCTGGCTGCTGTGCAGCCGCCCTGCCACTGTGAGGCACTGTGGGGCGCCATGAGCATCCTGCATCTGGGGACACTGTCATAGGTCCCATGGTCAGGTGGCAGGAATGGCAAGGAGGGGCCTCAGTGGGGAACAGAGTGCACCTGAGTGGCTTCACAGCAGGGTGAGAAGAAAGCAGGTGTCTCACTCTGGATCCTTTGTACCTTTTGAATTTGATACCATAAGCCTGTATTCACTCCTCAAAATAATTACAAATTAAATTAATTACAAATAAAGCATAGAAAAGAGTAGAGTCTAGATGACTCAATCTTCCTCAGTCTCCTTCCCCCACCAGCTCAACTCCTCTTGTGGGTCCTTGCTTAGATGGAAGGTTTCGTTTTCTCCTGAAGCTTCCAGACCCTTCTTCTCCCACTTAGCACGGCAGCGGCCATTGGCTGGCCGGCTGTCCTCTCCTCTCGATTGGCCAAGTCCTGTTCCCTTTGCATTTCCAGCACCCGGCGCAGGGCCCGGCCACATGGTAGATGCTCAGCAAGCGTTGGCGAGTGAGTTGAAGTGGGACATGTGAAAGCGAATCTCTGAGCTGCATTCACCCCTTGAGAAGCCACTGTGTCCGGGGCCCTGGGACAGTCATCTTTGATACACATGTCTACAGAGACAAACCCTATTCTCAGACGCTTCTGGTCTAGTTGCGGTCAGCCACCCAGGAGTTCAACCTGAGTGCAGGAGGGCCGCAGATCTAAGGAGGGGCTGGAGCCAAGAGGGGTTGTCTAGGAAGGCATCTGTCTGGTCCCCTGTAGATGCTGCACTGAGATGGGTCTTGGGTACTAAAAGGCAACAGGCCAAGATCTTGAGAAAGTGAAGGACAGAGACCAAGTGAGGGTGCAACGTACACCGGGAAGTGGCCTATGATCTAGCACAGGGCTCACAGATGCAATTCATGGGCAATAAATCTACAAAGGTGCTTTGGGGCCAGGTTGGGAGGGAGGCATCTGGGTTGAGCTTTCACTTTGCTGGGGAAGGTCATTGAGAGCCACTAACAATGTCTGAGCTCCCAGGGGAGACTTGAGCAAACATAGTGCCTTAGAAGAATGAATGTGAGTGGAAGAAATTGATATCCAGGAGAAAAGAAAGGAGGCCATTGCAGCCCTGCTGTTAGGGAAATGTGATGAGGCAAAGGGGACAGAAGGGCTGACTGTGTCCATGTCACATCTCAGGGCTCCCTGAGATTGGACACAGGCCACCCAGGAGGAAACAGGAAGGGCTGGGTCCAGAGGGTGACATCGCACATGGCATTGCACACCGCCTCCCTGCCGGCGCACATCTGGAATGGGAGGTGGATGCCTGGGCTGTCGCTCGCGCCCCTCCCCCTGTTCCTTCTCCCCCAGGCTGCCCTGATGCCCGTTGCCCCTCCAGTGACCAGTCTCTAATGTGTGGGAGCCTCTCCTGGGGCACCACTCAGCAGGGGCGACGTGGAGAACATCACACATCTGGAGAGCAAGGCAGAAGGCAAGGTGGAAAGGGAAGATGCTATTCTTAGAGCACATCCAGGTCTTCCCCTTCTGGCTCCCTGCAGGATGAGGAATTGCGGTAGACCACCCCAGCTAGGAACGCCAGGATGGGTGGGGAGGGTAGAGAGAGGGATGATGAAAGCTCAACTTCAGTCTCTGCCTACCACAAGGGCTTTGCACTCTTAAAGAACTAAGTCACAGGACCCGGGGCACTGAGAAGGCAGCCGGTCCTTTCCACACCTTTGGGTGGGATGGCTCCAGCACAGCCCACCCAGACAGGCATCTGTCACATCCTGGCATTTAGGAACAGGAGTGCCATGAAAACTGCAGTGTGCTATCATTGGAGGCAGGCAGAGACCCTGGGCATGGCACAGCTTCCCCATCTGTGAAGTGGGGGCGGTGATGCCTACTTCATGGGATTGTTTAGAGGATTAGAGAGAACGCATCTATGATAGCACGGGGCTAGACCAAACTTTTAATAAATGTAAGTTCCTCTGTCTCTTCTAACTCAAATACCTCGTGCAGCAATTTATAGTCCTGTGGGACTTGCAGTCTAAAATATATGTGTCTGTCAGTCAGCCACATGTACTGAGTGCCAATATTTTTTTGCAGAATCATGCACCAGCCATGTGGTAGAGAAAGAAAAAGAAATAGGAGACAGAATGTTGCCCTTGGAGCTTACAATGCAGTTGGAGTGAGAATATACACATACACACATACACACACACACACACACACACACACACACACTTTCAGAACCATTACAAAGCACTATCCAATCAAGTGTAATATGCCACAAACTGTATTAGGTGAGAACTGGAAAAGGTATCCAAGGGAACAGAGGATGACTCAAAGAAAGCAGGGGGTGTGCACACGCGTGTGTGTGTGTGTGTGTGTGTGTCTAAGGACAGCTTCCTGCACCTGTGGACTAGTGGAACAAGAACCATTGACAAAGCTGAAGACTTGGGCAGACCAAGTGTCAGAGCTGCATGATCTTTAGTGAGCACTTGACATCTTGGGGCATCTCCTTATGTATAAAATGGAGACAGTAACATTTCATTCTCAGCGTGGCCGTGAGGATTTGGGGAGGGTGATGACGTACATGGAGGTGCCTAGCACCCAGCCTGGCACATGGTAACCTCCCACAGGTCCCTGTCCTGTGTCTCTGCTTCCCCTCTCCCCTTCCCCCTGCCCCAGGCCACACCCATCCTGGGTCCTGACCATCGGCTCCCGACCTTCTTTGCCCCAACTGTGCCTTTGCCAGGATTCCTGCCATATTGCTCATCATGCTAATTTTCCAAGAGAAATTACCGAGTCTGCCCTTTCTAAGCCATCCCACTCATGCTGACTTCTCCTGGCCCCAGGCAGCAGAGTAATAATACATGAATGCCAAATGATAAATAGCACCATCCACACAAATCTATCAGATGGCGCTGTGCAGACTTAAAAATGCAGACACCACATTTCACCCCTGTTCACCAAGCACAGAGCAAGGATGGGTTCTTTGAGGACGGCCCTCCCCTACACCAGCCTCACAGCACAAGCTGGTGTAGGGGCTGTGCCGGCCACCATGGGATGAGCTGGCCTGGTGTGGCATGGTGTTCTGTGGGAGCTGGAGTGTGGCTGTCAGAGGGACTGGTGTTGGGATGTCGTGAGCTGTCGTTGTGACGCAGGAAGCCTCTTCTCCATGCTGTGAAGAGATTGTCATGGGGGTCTCAAAGGCGTGATCCAAGAAGAAAATTAGAGATGCAGAATGGATGTGCTTCCTGAGCCCAGGCAGCTAAACGCTCCAGATGTGGCTTTTCTCCAAGCTGCGTCCCCTCTACAGTGAATGTATCTCCTGAAAAACCAAAGATTCCCAGTCCCCTCTCAGCAAGCAGCCCACAGAGCAGAAGGCACTGACATCTCCCCAGCCGCTTCCTTATTTTAAGAAGAATATTTTGCATCATAAACCCTTTGATGAAGAAAGGGAGAGAGAGCCCTTAATGAAATATGTTAATCTGGGTAAGCCAGGCTCATATGAAAGGGAATATTAAAAGAGACAACATTCACCAAAGCCAGCTCAGTACTCCAAGAACTGAAAAGGAAAAGGAAGAAAATAGGGCCCCTGGTCTGAGCTATTCAGGGTCAGGGAGACGACAGTGATCAAGTTTAGCAGATCAGCCAGAGACCTCCAGATCTGACTCTGGTGCATTAGCCTGGAAAGGTTGTGGAGAGGGAGCTATTCTGTGCTAACACCAAAGATGGTTTGGGAACACAAGGTCAAATCCACCTGCAAACTATGGGCAGCAAAAGCAGAAAAAAAAGGAGTTGTTCTCCGGGACACTCCCCCGCCCAACCTTCCTGTGATTTGCAGCTGAGCAAGGCAAGGAGGGGATTGGCAAAGAGTACACTGTGGCCACAGAGTGCAGAGGAACTCCAAGTCCCAAATAAAGGGGAAAAACAGTGGCTCTGGTTTAAACTCAACAGCACATTTTAAGGGCCCAACACATGTGAAATTGGGGAGAGGACCAAAGTTTTAGACATGGCTCCTGACTGCAGGGAGCTTAGCATCTCCTTGGGCAGTTACCACCAAACAGTGAACCCTTGAAAGAAGATACTGTGGACTGAGGAGGGGCTCTAAATGCTGGAAGGGTTCAGAGAAGAACAGAAAAAGATAAGGCTTGGGAGGTGAGCAGGAGCCAGATGTTGCAGGGCCTTGGTCAGGTTGTGAGATTTTACCTTTATCCTGAGAACAAGGAACAACTATTGAAGAATTTTATATAAGGGAATGGCAGTATCAGATTTGTGTTTTGAGAAGGCCACTCTCAGGGCCAAGACGGAATGCTCGTCTGTAAGAGGAGCTCGATTGTATTTGTAGAGTGGATGATGGCTGCAGTGTGGAGAACAGATGAAAGAAACAGGGTGCGCTGAGCACGTGGAGGGCTAGGGAACAGGCCATTTCCCTGGTCTAAGGAGGGATGACGGTGGCTGAGCCTGAGGTAGCAATGGAGAGGGAGGGAAGTGGGAGGATTCAAGAACGACACAGAACACAAAAGTTATCCCACTTGATAGGGAGAGAGAGAGAAGGAAGAGTGAAGAAATTAATAATGGTGGTGCCATTCGAGATGGAATCCAGGAAGTTGCTGGGTAAACAGGGTGTATGGTCAAGAGTTCTGTCTTGGACAGGTTGAGTTTGAGGTATCTATGAAACATCCAAGATAAGCCGTCAACTAAAAAGCTGGCTATAAGGTCTGGAGTCTGAAGGAGAGGCCCAGGCTGGATATTAATCTGGGAGGTATCTGTGCAGAGATGAAAATCGAATGCATGGTTGGCGAAAGTGCATGGCAAGAGAGAAGGAAGCCTCGGGTGGAGCCTTGAAGAACTCAAACCATTCCTGGTAGGGTAGAGGAGGATGCATCTGCACAGAGACAGAGAGAAACTGGCCCCAGAGATAAGCAAAAGGCCGGAGAGTGTTTTATTAGGAAGCCAAGGGGAGAGTGTTTCCTGAAGGAAGAGAGGTCCAAGTGTTGAACACACCCAAGAAACCAAGTGGGAAATTGGGTTTGGTGCCGCGAGGGTCACCTCTGCTGTGGAGATGGAGCACTGATGCCGCAGGAGGATGTGAGGAGTAAATGGTGAGCATTTAAATTGCCCGATGCTGCACCTGGCACACCACAGGTGCTCGGTAAATATTAGCGCCTCTTCTCCAGACACACCGCCCCAGTCTCCTCCCTCTGCCTGCACTCATCAAAAATGAATGCACTGACTTGTGCTCCCTCTCCCTCTCCTACAAACATGGGCACATCAGATGTGACTTACGAGCTGGTGCCAGCTCCCAGGATGCCACAGAGAGAAGGGAGCACCTGCCTCCACATGACTAGCCTGTTCTGTCCCAAACCCACAAGCCAGTGCCCACAGCAGGTAGGAGCCTGCATATTTGCAATTCCAGCTTAACCTGCCAGCCACAAAATGACCCTCCTGTAGTTAGGGTGTTTTAAAATACAACAAGTTTTTGAGCAGCAACTGCCTGCCATTTTGTTTCTTTGGCTCATGAAACCAAAGAATTAAATGCAAAACTACAGATGGGGAGCTGGGCCGGTGCCCTTCACAGATGCTAAAGCCTGAGCAGCTATAAGTGGTGTTATGCAAACCATCAAGATCTCAACTAACCAGAAATTGGGGGCCTGGGACAGTGTCTTCTGGTGAACCAGTTCTCCTGATTTATCAGGCATTAGATTTTTTTGTTTTGTTTTGTTTTGTTGTTGTTGTTTTTCATTTTTGAGATGGAGTCTTGTTCTGTTGCCCAGGGTAGAGTATAGTGGCACGATCTCGGCTCACTGCAACCTCCGCCTCCCGGATTCAAGCAATTCTCCTGTCTCAGCCTCCTGAGTAGCTGGGACTACAGACACCCACCATCATGCCCAGCTAATTTTTGTATTTTTAGGAGAGACAGGGTTTCACCATATTGTCCCAGCTGGTCTCAAACTCCTGACCTCAAATGATCCACCCGCCTCGGCCTCCCAAAGTGCTGGGATTACAGGCATCAGCCACTGCGCCCGGCCTATCAGGCATTAGTTTTAACCAAAAAAACTTTTTTTAGTCTTTCTAGAATGTGCTAGCCTCCTTTCCTGATTTAGAATTTAAACTGTGGTGAATACAACTTAATCTTTTCTATGGAGAATTTTTCATGATACTCTTCTGTGGATTTAAAGGCATAGAAAATTAGACGGAATAGTGACATCTGGACTTGCCCTGGGAACATTTTTCAGCCCTGCTGTCAGCTTGTTTCCTTGTGCTTTGCCTTTTTTTCTTTTCAAAGTAAGGTGCAAAAACAGTTATTTGGTTAAGAATCCCGGGTGTGGAAGGTCCTAGCTGAGGCATTTTTAATTGCAACCCCTTCCATTTCCTCTGGAGACCCCTAATAGGTGCGCAGCAAACATATATTGAACAAATGACTGGATTCCTCTGGAGATGCAGGTTGTTCATCGTCACAGTATCGGTCTAGGCACTGTTTAGTCACACCTGAATGGCATTTATCTGGTATTTTCTACTTCCTACAATTTTGCTAAACATCAGCCCTGAGATAGACTACCAGTCTCCCTGGATAAATCGTGAACATGTTAATCTCTTTGGCGGCCCCTAACCCTAATGACTCAGAAACCATCCCCCTGTTGATGAAGGAAAGAGGGTAGGGTTTGGGCTGGGGACTCTGGTACTTGGCCTGTCCCCCTCAACCCCGACGTATAACACTCAAGTTCATCACCTCACAAGTGCACAAGGAAAAGAAATACAGAAGCACACACAAGAGGAGGAGAAAGGGAGAGGAGACTTAGCCTTCTGCTTCACATGGGGGCCACTGGGTAAATAGGGGGTGTCACCATTAGACCAGGTCACCGATGTGAGGAGAGACCCAGGAAGAAGGGCACTGGTCAGTCAGACCCTCAGGGATAGCAAGCAGATGGTGATCTTGGCAGGGACCTTGGGGAACGTCTCGTCTGACCTCTGCCTGAAGTTTGAGCTTATAGGCTGGCCAGTGGCAGAGGAGAGTCAGGCTTCTCCCAAGCTGGAGCTGCATGGGACAGACCCCTTGCACCCTCTGTGAAGTTGTTCAGGCCTGTGCCCTCTCTGCAGTCTGTGTGAGCTGGACCCCTCGGGGCATCCAAATTAAGATTGGGCTGTGCTGGAACTTCAGGCTGGGAAGGGGTCCTGGAGTTTGCCTGGCTGTGCTTTGACATAGGTGCCTTCTCTCCAGATTCCTGGGACTTCAAGCAGTCCACACGCAACATCTCCCCCACCATCAACCAGGCCAACATCGTGGACTTGCACCCAGCATCCGTGTACAGCATCCGCATGTACTCCTTCAACAAGATTGGCCGCAGTGAACCGAGCAAGGAACTCACCATCAGCACCGAGGAGGCCGGTGAGCACCTCACCCAGCCTGCCCTGCCCATGGCCTCAGGGATCAGGGACACCAGGGGCCTACAGCGATCCTGTTCATTGGCAATGAGCTTGCAGTTAGAGAGGGTGGGGTGGGGAAAAGCATCCTAACAGATGTTTGTGTCCACCTCTGAATCATCGGAGGCTCTTCCGTTTGACCCTTTTCCAGGCTAGGTTCTAAATGCTGGGTTTGGGGGAGCTATCTGTGGTTCTGCCCCACTCCCCTGGCCCCAGCATCTGGAAAGATCTATCTGCAAAAGATGGGGTACTAGGGCCTGGATCATTTTCTATGACCCTCATCATAGAGTTTTCTTGAAAGTTTAAACACGATTTCTCTTGCTCTGTTTTCTTTTATTATCATATAATACAAAATAATGCAGAGAAGGCCGGGAAGCTGTGGCTTATGCCTGTAATTCCACCACTTTGGGAGGCCAAGGTGGTTGGATCACCTGAGGTCAGGAGTATGAGACCAGCCTGGCCAACTTGGCAAAACCCTGTCTCTACTAAAAATACAAAAATTAGGCGTGGTGGCGCATGCCTGTAGTTCCAGCTACTCAGGAGGCTGAGTCAGGAGACTCGCTTGAACCTGGGAGGCAGAGGTTGCAGTGAGCCAAGATCACACCACTGCACTCCAGCCTGGGCAACAGAGCAAGACTCCATCTCAAAAAAAAAAATGCAGAAAAATACACATAACATATATGTGCAGTTTTATAAACAAGCATAAGGTAAACAATGAGTAATTAGTATAACCAACGCTCATTATCAATTAGCCAGCATGCCGGAAGTCCCCCATGTACCCCTTTCTGGTCATAACACCACCCCTCCCCTTGAAGTAATCAGTATCCTGACTTTCATGATACTAATTTTCATGCTTTTCTTTTTTGTACTGTTACCCCAGTGTATATGCAATAAAATGTATAATTTAGTTTTCCCTATTTTCCAGTAGAATGTATTCATGACATCATACTTCATATATTCTTCTGTATCTTGCTTGTTTTGATCAATATTACTTTTGCAAGCTTCATTCATATCATTAGCATAGCTATGCTTTTTCAGTGCTGTATAGTATTCCATTATATGACTATACCACAGTGGGTTTGTCCATTCTACTGTAGATGGACATTTAGGTTGTTTGTAGCTTGGAGCTATTACAAAAATGCTGCTATAAGCATTCTTGTATGCTAGTGTACCGGTTCATGAGTTTCTCTAGGGGATATAAACAGTTGTAGAATTACAGAGTCATCAAACAGGGAAATACTTCTACCCTTAACAAAAAATGCTAGAATGTTTTCTAAAGTGTTGTACCAATTTTCTCTCCCATGATCAGAGGATAAGAGTTCCTGCCACTAGACATTCTTGTATGAAGTAGACACTTCATACTCTTCAACTTTTAAAAACTTTTGCCATCCTACTGCATGTACAGTAGTATCTTATTATCATTGTTTCCTATATTTTCAGCAAATTATGGAGAATGAAGAGGAAATTGAAACCCTAGATACTTTCAGGGGAACTCAAACAAAAGTTCTCTGCTATCTGCATTTGTGCTTAGTCTTCTCCCCAGGAGCCCTCCTGCTCAGGAGAATGGGTGTGGGAACATAAAACCCCTTCCTCTTCCAGGTCTTGACTTGTAATGTTTCTCCTCCCCCCTACCCTGCTCAGCTCCTGATGGGCCCCCCATGGACGTTACCTTGCAGCCAGTGACTTCACAGAGCATCCAGGTGACCTGGAAGGTAAGTGTGTCTAAGGTATCTCCCCTGGAATGCCCCCTTGCCTCCTCTCTCCTCAATCCAGGACGGAAGCTCCCAGCAGGCTTGCTAGTCTCTAGTCTTATATGATGCTCAGGCCTGTTTTGTCACTAAACCTAGTGAGATTTGAGGGGTAGAAGGAGAGGGAGGCAAAGGGCAGGTCCCCCCGGCCCAATAACCCCCACTTCCCACTCCTCCCTGGTTCTCTGATGGGAGTCTCTGCCTGGGGTGGAATGAAAAACTTGCAGTGCCAAGGAGGGAAGATGGTTCCTCAGCTGTGCTGGCCCATCCTCCAAACCCCACATGTTGTAATAAGGTTGGAAGTAGATTTGATTCTATGCCAAGTTCCTCCTCTCTAACATCAGGATGAAAGTAACTGCCCTCCCTACCTCTGAGGGTGGAGGAACTGTGGAGAAAAGAGACCAGTATGTGCTACAGCCATTTCTAAGGGCAAAGACCTGTAAAATATAGAGGGGGTGACTGAAGCATCTGTCACTTAAAGAAACTCTGAGGGGAGATTCCACAGCTGGGCAGGGAAACAGAACAGAATGACCTTGCGCAGGACTCAGAAATGCTTCCCTGAGCAGCTTCTGGCCCTACCACCAAACCCCTCCAGGGGCACAGAAGGGCTGGCAATCCAGGGACTTCCTGTCTCACTACATCCTCCAGTCTCCAAGTGCTTTCTCTTTACCAACTTATCTGACCCTCTCCTCATTCCTGGGGAGCAGCGAGAGAAGGCACTTTTATCCCCTTCCACCAGAGGACGCCATGGAGACAAGACGTGAGATGGTCTGCCTAGCAGAGACAGAGCTCGGACTGCAACACAGTGTCTGCAGCCCCAGTCAGCCTTCCCTCCACAGCCACTGCACAGGGCTGTGGATCAGAGAGCATCCTCAGGGCTGTCTGTGTTCTTCCTGGAGCCTTCCCATCTTAACAGTGGGGCTCGGGGGCTGCCTGTCTTCATCAGGGACCAGTTATCCGTGGTGACTTTCTGACTCTTCTCCTTATAGGAAAAGCCCAGGTGCTTGAGTCCTTCTTCTGGGCTCTTTAGAAAGGTAGACTTGAGAATGAGAGGGATTCAAAAGGACCTGGTGATATTTTTCCTAAGACCATGTGCACACACACTCACACTCACACACATAGCAGCAGCCCGGTTCCTTCCCTCCCAGAGGCATGACCAAGAAGAAAGTGAGGTAGGGCTGGGCGGTTGGTCCTTCCTGGAGGCAGCCCACCTAGTGGATACCTGGAGCCAGGGTTCCTCTCCAGATTCAGCTCTGGGTTCCAGGGCTCTCCTCAGAAATTGGGGTGAGGCCTGGCATCCAATCCCAAACTCTTGGCTGTGTCCTGGCTGTGGACCTGTATCCTAGAAATACTCCAAGGCAGCCAGGAGGTGGGGGCAGGGATGAATAAATATGTAAAATACTGAAACGTTGGGCTACAAAGCTCTGACCCACAGGTCGATAAAAATTTGGAATCAGATTTATTTCTCCAAAGTCTCATAATGAAAAATAAAATTGATTAGAAAGTTAGAACTTCAGAATGAACCAGATGGTCAATAAATTTTGGACTGACTTCTCAGGGGATTTTTTTTTTAACATTGAGAAACAGATTAATGGAAAATAAAGATTCACTTGAAGATAAGTCACTTCATTTTAAGGCCCTTTCCACGAGATGGATCGCCCCTGCTTTATGACATAAATTTGCAATCAGCCCTATTGATTTCTTAATGCCAGAGAAATATTGTTAAGATTGATTTAAATCCTGACTGTGGCTCTTTGGAGAGGCGGGGGACAGAGAAAGAGAGAAGAGATGGAGAAGGAGAGAAAAAAAGAGAGAGGAAGGAGGGAGGAAGGATCTGTGAAGATTTGTATAAATATGTGAATCTATCTGGATGGATGGATTGGGGTGCGCCTGCATGCCTGTCTGAGGCCTGTCAGTATATGCTGATGTGGCCACGTATGCAGGTATATATCATGGTATACATAGCTCTGGGCATGTAGGCAATCTGTGGCATAGTATAATGATGTTCAATGTGTGTCAGTATAGATATACCTACATGAAATGTGAGAATGGGTGTCGATGTGAAGATACATTTATATCCATAAAGGATGTGTGTGTGTGTGTGTGTGTGTGTGTGCACGTGTGCATAGACATACATGTGTAGATACAAGACCCAAATGTAAAAATGTGTCCACTTGCAGACCAGCAAGCAGGACTGTCCAAGTGCAGAGAGAAATATTGAAGCAGCAACAAAGAATCAAGTCAATTAAACACACACACACAGACACACACCTATTTAGTGAGTTCAAAACAATTATGTTAAATTTAAAACTTCATTTTGTTGAGTTAACAGTGAGCTTTAAAATGCAGTTCATTTAAAACATTCATTGACTAGAAAAAAAACAGTAGGGCTGTTTTACTAACTTAATTGTTTTTGATCTCACTATTTTTTAGTACAATAAAAGGTGGGCTTTTAAATTAACTTCATTGTCTTTAAAACCCTGATTCAAGCTGTTTTTAAATGCACTTGGGGTGGGTGTTCTGTCTCAATTTATAGATGGGCAGGCCCGGTCATTAAAGGAGCCAATTTCTATTCGTGGATCTAAA
Organism: Mandrillus leucophaeus; assembly: GCF_000951045.1. Lineage (NCBI taxonomy): Eukaryota > Metazoa > Chordata > Mammalia > Primates > Cercopithecidae > Mandrillus > Mandrillus leucophaeus. The sequence goes on along the minus strand of NW_012107697.1, from coordinate 298,211 downwards.
TGTATCTGGTCGGGAGTGGGGGTGTGGACTAAGATGTTTGCTTTGATGGGTCTGGATACATGCTCCTGGTTCTGGGTGTGAATGGATATATTGAGGTGTGTGTGTGCGTGCGCACCTGGTTGGGTGTGTATCAGGGTTCGAGCCTGGGGTGAGAGTGTTTTCCAGCCCCAGACTGATGCCAGTGAAGTTTCTCCATTCTCCTGGCTGACTGGGCTCAGTCTTCATTCCCACCAGCCCCCTTCTAACCTTCAAGTCCTTGCCATCTCTGTGCCTCCATCCAGGGTTCATTCGGGGCCTCAGCCTTCACCATTCCCCAGTCCCTGACCGTGGTGTCTGAGGCAATGCAGTCTTAGTGTTCCCACAGGGGCTGCACCCAGGTGAAAGTCAGGGATCTTTTTTTCTTTAGTTTTAATGAAATACATATAACTTAAATTTATCATTTGAACCATGTTTAAGTGTGCAGTTCAATGCACGTTCACAATGTTGTACAACCATCACCACTAGCACTTCCAGAACTTTTTCATCCTCTCCAACTGAAATTCTGTACCCACGAAACATGAGCTCCCCATGAAAGCTCTATTCCACCCCTCTTTTGTTGAGACAGAGTCTCGCTCTGTCAATCTTGGCTCACTGCAACCTCCGCTTCCCCGGTTCAAGCGATTCTCCTGCCTCAGCCTCCTGAGTAGCTGGAACTACAGACATGTGCTACCAAACCCAGCTAATTGTTTGTATTTTTAGTAGAGATGGGGTTTCACCGTGTTGGCCAGACTGGTCTCCAACTTCTGACCTCAGTTGATCCACCCACCTCAGCCTCCCAAAGTGCTGGGATTACAGGCGTGAGCCACCGCTCCCAGCCTATTTCCTTCTCTCTGATTTTGACCATTCTAAGTACCTCCTAAGTGGAATCGGACAGTAGTTTTTGTCCTTTTGGGTCTGGCCTATTTCTTTTAGTGCAGTGTCTTCAGGTTCATCCGTGTTGTGACAGATGGTAGTGCTCTCTCTCTTTCATGGCTGCGTACTACCCCATTGTATTGCAATATTGTATTCTGCGTCTCCACTCATCTCCTGGTGAACGCTTCAGTTACTTCCACCTTCTGGCTATTCTGGATAATGCTGCGTTGAACATGAGTGTACAAGTATCTCTCTGAATCCCTGTTTTCAATTATTTGGGGCATAAACCCTAGGAAAGGAATTGCTGGGTGGTATGGTAATTCTATGTTTAAGTTTTTGAGGAACTGCCAAACTCTTTTCCACGGTCACTGCGCCTCTTTCCATTCCCACCAGGAATGTACAGGGTTCCCATTTCTCCATCCTCACTACCACTTATTTTCCATTATTGTTATAAGAGCCATCTTAATGGATGTGAAGTGGTATCTAGGGACTCTTTCTTTTTATTCAAACTAATTGCTCACCTCCCTCTCCATCTGATTACTTTTTGTCTGCTGTTCTATTTTCCCCAGGCCCCTGAACCCATGCCAAATGATATTCCTATTCATTCATTCATTCGTTCATTTGTTCAGTATGTATTGAGGGCCCATCGTATGCTAGGCACCATTCTAGACACGGAGAGTGCAATAGTAACAAAGCAGGTAACACTCCTCGTCCTCACGGTGCTTCCGTTCTAATGCAGGCAGACAGGCAGATTTCACTAATGCATAAGTGGAATTTATAGACTGTCAGATGATGCTATGTGCTGTGGAGGAAAATAAACCAGGAAGAAAAATAAGGAGTGCCAGAGACAGGCAGGGAGCTGTCTTACATAAGGAGCTAAGGAAGGCCTCATTCAGAAGAGGCATTTCAGCAAGGACGCGGCAGAGGAGAGAAGTGTTTCCCCTGAGATGGGGATGTGGCCAAAGAGGCCAGAGTGCTGGGGTGCAGGAAGCGAGGGGCACAGGAGGGGATCTGAGAGGTAATGGGAGGTCACAGGTCACACAGAGCGGTGCAGCCATTGTAAGGACTTTGGCTTTCATTCTGAGTGAGACAGGAGCCTTTGAAGGGCTGGGGCAGAGGAGTGACATGATCTGACCTTGGTTTTAAGAGCATCATCTTAGAATGTCCCATTTCTTTGTCCCCACCCCTTCCCCATGCTCACAGGCACCCAAGAAGGAGCTGCAGAACGGTGTCATCAGGGGCTACCAGATCGGCTACAGAGAGAATAGCCCCGGCAGCAACGGGCAGTACAGCATCGTGGAGATGAAGGCCACGGGGGACAGCGAGGTCTACACCCTGGACAACCTCAAGAAGTTCGCCCAGTATGGGGTGGTGGTCCAGGCCTTCAATCGGGCTGGCACGGGGCCCTCATCCAGCGAGATCAATGCCACCACTCTGGAGGACGGTGAGGGCCCAAGCAGAGGGGAGTGGGCACAGATCCCCAACATGGGCAGAGCCACAGCTGCCAGAGAGGGCTTGTGGGTCCCTCCATTTGCCCCTGGGCCCCATCTTGGTCCTGTGTTCCACACAGGCTCCCTGCATCCCAGCCATTTCCTCTTGTCCACTGGCTCCTTGAGGGATGCATGGGCCATTCAGCATACTGGGCCTCTCCTTCCTTTTGACTGATGCTCTACTCATCCGGTCTCTGTCGACCTGTTGGCCTGTCTGAGAATTTGCCTGTCCACCTGTCTCCCCATTCACGCTTCTCCCTCGGCCTTCTTCCTTCTTCCTGGCACCCTAACCCCTCTCTCTTCCCTCTACACCTGGTCCTATTTCTCCTCTTTTACAACTTCTTGGAAAAAGGGCAGGAGCCAAATTGCCTTTGTGTTCTAGCCTGGAACCTGTCCACCATCTACCTGAGATGAAGCTGAGGAGTTAAGAGATCCTAACGTGTATGCAGCAGAGGATTTAGAGTCCAGCTTTTTAAGTCTTCATTCTTCGATGACTAGAGAGAACCCCACACTCTGATTAGTACATCAAAGGGCCCTGTCTCTCCAGGAGGAGAGGGTTAGGAGGCAGCAGGAACATGCCCACTCTCCAAGCACAGAGAAGATGCCAGCTGGTACCTGAGCCTGCACCAGGTTGAGAAAAAGGACATGGCCCTTGATGCTCCCAGAGACGGGGCCAGGCTGACCTCTGTCCCCTAAAGAGCAGAATAAAGAAGAAGCAGAGCATTCTTCCAATCTTCCTTCTTGATGCCCCAACACAAAACTAGGGTCTGAGACTAAAGCCCCGCTGAGTCAGAGCCTGCCCACCCCGCCCCAACAGAGCAAAACCAATAGTCCAGAGGGCAGAATGCCCTTTCCCCATTCCCATCAGAAGACCAAGCATTTCACCACTAGAGAGCCATTCCTTTACAGGAAGCAATGCCCTCCGCCTACCTCGCCCTCTCTGAAAATGCAGCACCCAGGGGATGGGGGACACATTAGGTCAGAAACACCTGACAGTAGATACGCTCGTACCAATGGTTCCCAACATGGCCACCAGTTGGCATTATCTGGGGAACTTTCAAAATACTGATGCCAGGCTTCAACCCCAGAGATTCCCATTTGATGATTCTGGGGCAAAAGCTGGGCTTTAAGATGGGGCCGACTTCAATAGCCCCAGAGCATTGAGCGCCTGAGAAGAGGGGAGAACTGAATGAAGGAAAGAGGCACATGGCAGAGAAGTCCAGCGGGAGGGAGGAGAGCCGCACCGCAACCAAACCCTCAGCCCATGGCCCTCGCTATCCCTCTCCATCCCTCCCACCCTGAGATGCTGGCCTCGGGCCTGGCCGGGTTGAGGAAGATCAGCTTGTCTCCTCTTAGTGCCAGGAGTGTTCATTTCAGCAGTGGCCTAACACGTGGTTCTCAGCCCTGAGCACAAAGCAGAGCCTCCTGGAGGTCTGGGAAATGCAGGTTGCTGGGCTCCACCCCCCAGAGCTTCTGCTTCAGCAGGTCTGAGGTGGGCGCCAAGAATGTTCATTTCTAAGCCGGGTGTCCAGCCTGGGTAATACAGTAAGACCCCATCTCTTAAAAAAAAAAAAAAAAAAAAAAAAGGACGCATTGTGTCGAATAAGTTCGCAGGCAATGTTGCTTGTCCAGGGAGCACCTTTGGGAATCATAGCACCAAGAGTCGCACCATTATCTATGCAGGGAGGCCAAGGCTCAAGGAGATTAACTCATCCAGAACCATCTATCCAGAAAATAACAGAGTCTGGATCAAAATCTCTGAATCCCATCCATACCCTTCCTGCTTCAACTTGTGCCTCCCTTTTGCTTGGGAGCAAGGCTGGATGCAGGAACAAGCGATGCAGATGCAGGAGACTTTAGGAAGGTGTGTCCAGGGAACAGCTGTCCCAAGCCGAGGCCAGCCTGCCCCACCGAACACTAAGCTCCCATGCACCGCCAGGCCCACCTCTGGCCCCCTCGTGGGGGCCCCTGGAATTTCCAACAGGGAGAGATCAGCATGGGCTATGGAGTCATTTTCAAAACAAAGGGGGAGAGGGGAGAAGAAAGTTTCCAGCAGCATTTGCTCAGCAGTTTTTCATACTTAATTAAGGCCCTCGTTAGCCTGTCAGATCCTGATCGTTTCCTGGCAATATTAGCACTCCTCCTGGGGTATTCAAGGGCCCCTGCTTTAGCAATAGTGTCTTTTCCATAATTATATTACCTTCATTTTGTTCGAACGGACGATCTGTATTAGTTTATTACACTGGGTCCCTAATTACATGGTGCTTATATTTTTACACCTAAGTAATATGAAACAATAATCATTCTCAAAGAGGATCGTTAGGATGATGTATTATCATTTAAATGCTCATAAAAATTAGAGTTGCCTCTTGTGGGGCAATGGGATCTAATTACCTTCCAGCCAGTCTGTGCCTCCTTTCTCCCACTCGGAGCAAAGCAGACTCCGTCTTGCGCTTTGTCCCTGGCCCTCGGATGCCAGCAGGAAGTGCCACCGGAGTTCCCCCGAGCTGAGGTGGATCCCGGGGGATAGGGCTTCGGAGGCCTGTCGTCTCAGGAGGGGCAGGCTGCACAGCGCCCCAGGGTGAGCCTCAGCTTAAACTCAAAGGTGGCTCTCAGAGGGACAGCGTGGCCGGCAGGAGAAGCACCTAAGCTGGTCTCAGAGAGTGTTTTCCCATCATCCAGGCCTTTTAGTGTGCTCGAGTACAAGGGCATGAGCAAAGGTTTAATGGTCCCAGAGGTCCCGAGGTCCCGGTGGAAGCTCCTCTCCTGCACCAGGGTTAGCTGAAGTCCTTTTCCCTTCTTTGCCTTCCCTTCAGCTTGGAACAAGGACACAGGAACACAAGAACCAGGCCTTGGCCCAGACCCCTGGTCAGACGACACAGAGGGGCTGGCAGCCGTCAGATGAGATGATGCATTGCAGACACCTCCAGGGCTGGCTTGGTGGCCTTCCGGGTCTGTCACGTTCATCACAGCAGGATTTCCCTGGGCTGTGGTGGCCCACTGGGGAATTCCCAGGGGCTCATGCCCAGAGTTCATCACCTTCTTCCCCAGGATTTAACCACAACCAGGAATGTGCTACCCGGAGAACAAGGAGCCAAGTCTGTAAAGATTTCTGTCTGCCCCAATCTCCAGGAAAGGAAACTCGGTTCACTTCCTGGCCTCCCTGCCCCAACTCTCACTCTCAGCACCCGCGAGTCAGGAGGTCCCTCCACTTGTCTAACTGGACCCTCCTCTGGTTGGACCATGGAATCCAGCCTGGGACATAATTGCTGTACTGTCACTCACACCCATGACTGACTGGACCCTTGGTTCTCCCCTGACCCCCTGCAGTGCCCAGCCAGCCCCCTGAGAATGTCCGGGCCCTGTCCATCACTTCTGACGTGGCCGTCATCTCCTGGTCGGAGCCCCCGCGCAGCACCCTCAATGGCGTCCTCAAAGGCTATCGGGTCATCTTCTGGTCCCTCTACGTGGATGGGGGTGAGTCTGCTGGGATGATGGCTGGGCCTCAGGGGAGAGGCGCAGGGTCAGTGGGGTCTGCTCCCAGGTGTAGTTAGAGCTAAGCATCCTCCTACGGCATGGCAAGGGGAAGTGCAGCCCCTCTTCTCCACACGGGGAGGCCGCAAGAGGACGATAACGGCTATAGGGGCCAGGGGATAGTGAAGGGGCTTGGGATTCACTTGCACACCTCCGTGTTCAACTGAGGTCAGAGGCAGGGGCAAGGGGGTTGGTGGTACACAGGGTGGCATCTCTGGTGAGGGGTAGGAAGGAGACACCCAGCTACTCCCAGACAACAGTATGTGTTTGGGGAAGTATTGGGGGCATGAAAGGGGCAGATCAGCTTTTCTAGTTTCACGTGTTGATAATAGGCCTTTATGGCTGTGTGAGTCAGATACCAGTGGGGAATAGTCGGTACATTCAAATAGGGCAATCAAAGAATTTAATGAAGGGACTGAGGAGGGAGGTGGGCACCTGGGACGAGCATCAGCAGGAAGCCGGCAGCACCTAAGGCCAAGGGGGAAAGGGAGGAAGCAGGGCTACCAGAACCCAGGGAGAGCCTCCCTTGGCCAAACCCAACTGGAGCCAGGCATGCAGCAAGGTGTGTTTTCTGTGCAAACAAGCCGCCCAGGACCCAGAGAAGGGCAGAGAGGTGCGCACAGTGGAGCTGGGGGGTAGGAATGGCAAATGGAGAGAAACCAGTAAGATGGCCCAAACTTCTGAATGTCTTCCTCGCCCTGGAATGTGCAAACAGGTTTGAGTAGCATCCTACAGGCACACCAAGCTCCCGCCACTGGTGTACACAGACCTTCATGCGACCTGGAGGCTTGTAGCTCACACAGGTCAGAGGACCAGCGTCCCAAATTATGGAAACATTCCACTGAAGGCCTTAGTCATCTCAATAGACCACAAAGGACTAAAATGAGTTTGCCCCCAACCTGGCTCCTGCACTTTCTGCCTCCCAGCCCCCTGGGCCCTCTCTTCTTTCCTGGCGGACCTTGGAATCCAGCTCACAGTCATTTGTCCAGCGCTACTACGGTCCCCTCTCCCATCCAGATTCCGCTCTGCCCAGACACACTGTCAGTAGGAAGCATCTTTCCCCACCGCCACTTCCACTCTCTCCCACAAAAAGCAGAGGGCTCTAGCTCAGGTTGAGTTCCCTGAAGGTCTCCCCAATTCTTTTGCTGTGCAGTGCCAGGCCACGCTGCTCACAATGTGACCTCACTACATTCATATTCGTGTGGAACCAGGTAAAGGGTGGTTCCCTGTTTTCCAGAACTCGCTTCCTCTTTTCCAAGCCTGTGGGCTTCTCCAGCGTAACCCCTAAGGAATGTATTGGCCTCGGCAATCCCCAAAGACCAGCTGGACACTTGACCACGCTGCCCTCTTCCTGCCCTTTCTCTGGCTCCAGTTCTGGACAGGCCAGCCTGGTTTTTGACTCCAGGAGAGGAAGGCCCTGCTGCTCCGGCCTCTGGGGGTCCTCCTGCACTGACCTGGAGTCTTCTCACGCTGGGCACAGCCTTCTCATCCTCTGGATCCTGGCAGCACTGCTTTTCCTGGCCAGGCCCTCTTCCTTGGCCTTTTGCCTGCCCTGGACCATCCACGAGGTGCTGGGAGGTGGGTCTCCAGGAACTCATGTCTACGAGGTTGGTCCTCAGCCCGTTACTGGGCCTGTCTTTCTGAAAGCCCAGCAGTCCTAGTGGGAGGCTCCAGAGTCTGTCCCTTTTCCTTCTCTTACAACTCTGGCCCTCGTGGGACCATCTCCCTAAGCTCCTCTTTAGAGTCTATGAGAAGGTCCTTGCAGGGCCGGGATGTTGGGTCCTCCCTAAGCCTCAGGAGTGTCCCAGCTCTTCCTGGCTGAGGCTATCGGCTCCACCAGCCTCACCCAGGCTTTCTGTGCAGGGAATGGCTGGGTGTCTCCAACGGTGGGGAGAAGGCAGACGGGTCACTCAACCCCTTAACCCAGCTGGGAGTCCAGGGTGCTGGCTCAGGAGTAGTCAGAGGCAGGAGAGGCAGCCTCAGCCTGTCACACGTCATCCTCAGGTCGATAACCACCCAGGGAGGTATGGCGGCCCAAGGCGGGCTGGGCAGCAGGAGGAGTGGCTGCTGAGTTGTGCCTACTGGACGGGACCTCCTCCCACCCATGTCCAAGCCACTCCAGGCTCTCCCATGGGAAGGGAGTTGGGTAGCAGGAGGGAGAAATGTTGCTTGGAGAGATGGAGAGAGAGGCGTTTTAAAGAGCATGTCAAGGTGAAATTGGTGCAAAGTCAACTGAGGCCGGGTCCAGGCCAGCATCTGTGGCTTGCCCTCACAGCATCTGTGGCTTGCCCCTGTCTCTAAGGAGAGAGACAGGGCCTAGGGGCAGTGGCCCACATCTGCTCCTGGGTACCTCAAGGTGAAAAACCCTCTAGTCCTCACCTCCATGGAGTGGAGGGCTGAGCCTGAGCAGTAGGTGTGAGCAGAGCCCAGGCAGCAGGGGTAGGAGCAGGGGCCACAGCCTGATGGAGCTGGGCCCTCAGAGTTTGCTGGTCTCTGGCAGAGTGGGGCGAGATGCAGAATATCACCACCACACGGGAGCGGGTGGAGCTGCGGGGCATGGAGAAGTTCACCAACTACAGCGTCCAGGTGCTGGCCTACACCCAGGCTGGGGACGGCGTGCGCAGCAGCGTGCTCTACATCCAGACCAAGGAGGACGGTGAGTCCAGGCCTGTCCTTGGGACAGGCTGGTCCTGCTGCCCAATGCTCACCCCCAACCCCACCCCAGGAGGCAGGGTGAGAGCAGGGTACTGTCCTTTCTCCTGCCCTTTGAGCCATTGGAGGGTGGCCTTGAGGACTCTGGGGAAATGCTCTCGGATTCATGCATGAGCAGATAAGCAACGTGAACCTCCCTGCACCTCCCCCCGCCTCCCCACACACACCTGCTCTCTGAAGCATTGAATCAGAGGCCAGAGAAACCCTCTCCCCCTACCCCAAGGGCATTCTCTCTGTGGCATCTGCTCCCCTGACGCGTTCAGCCTGCTTTCCTCTGGATACAGATGTTGGGGCTGGGGGGGAGCAGGAGCATCATTCAGCACATCCCGGGTTATGGACTTCGTGGTCACCCCATAGAGGTGGGCTCTGGGCTTCTGCCTCCAGCCCTGCCACTTTCTTCCCCTCCCAGTCCCAGCTCTATCACTTAGTTGTTTCATAGGTGAGCGCTCTGGGCCGGGTGCCCTGTTACTAGAAGAGGTGTGACAAGCGACTGGCACACAGCAGGCACAGAAGCAGAAGACATCTTTGGCATGATGGCTTCCTCCCCACTCGCCCTTAGTTTTTTCAAGGGATATGGAGGCCCAGAGCCTAGATCCTACCCAAACAATTTGGCTGAAGGCACTGGAAGGGTTTAATGTGTTGAAACGAGTGACTCAGGCTGGGAGTGGTGGTGGAGAAGCTGCCATTGTTGCCCAGTGCCTGGTGACTGGACCAGCTCCCAGCTCAGCTTAATCTCCAGGCTTTCCCTCCCTCTCCCCCTACAGCAGGCCCCCTCTCCCCTTAAGCCCTGAGCAATTCAATATTTACCAACCTGCCTGCCCTACTTTTCCTGTCATTAATCCTCCCATCAAGGCCTCCTGGGACAGCTCCGGGCAGAGCCACCTGCTCCAGTGTGGAGACTAAGCTGAGATGGCATCTAGAGCCTGGTCCCATCTGAGGCCTCAGGGCCACACTCAGGCACCTTTTGGCCTCTAGAAATGAGCCCCTGGAGCCCCCAGGCTTCTTCTTGCCCCCTGGTCTGATGCAAGGCCTATGCCATAAGCACCTCTACCTGTTTAACTGATCAAGGCAAGGCCCTATGAGGAATCCAGAGGTCTAGGAGCATCACCCTTCCCTGCAAGGAGCCTTCAGCCCTCTGCCCAGAGCCACACATGGTTATACACAGCAGGAGCCCGGGCCCAAAGAAGCACTGCCCCTGACCTTCGGGAAGCAGCACTGCAGCACGGAAAAGGCGCTGGTAAATACAGCGGAAGTGCATACCCCCAGCCTGGCATTCATGGGGAAGTCACTTAGCCTTCCTGAACCCCAGTTTCCTCATGATAAAATGGGGAGAGTGGTACCTCATCAAGTACTAGTACTACATCTAAAATGTCAACTACTAGCAAATAGCAGTTGCTTTATGGCTACCAAGGTGCTGGCAAGGAAATGATTGCTTCAGGCCAGATGCAGTGGCCCACACCTGTAATCCCAGCACTTTGGGAAGCCGAGAGAGGGTGGATCACCTGAGGTCAGGAGTTTGAGACCAGCCTGGACAACATGGGGAAACTCTGTCTTTACTAAAAATACAAAAATTAGCCGGGTGTGGTTGGGCACCTGTAATCCCAGCTACTTGGGAGGCTGAAACACGAGAATCACTTGAACCTAGGAGGCGGAAGTTGCAGTGAGCCGACATCATAGCACTGCACTCCAGCCTGGGTGACAGAGCAAGATTCCATCTCAAAAAAAAAAAAGAAAGAAAGAAAGAAAAGAAAGGAAGCGGCATCAGAGCCTCCAAGGGGAAGCCCAGGTCACAAAGAACCCAGTGTCGGATGAGGTCTCATCCAGAACAGCAGTCATAATATGACTTAACCCGCCCAAGAGCCCCGGGAGGGAGGCATTATTTCCACGTTACAGGGGAGAAAACCGAGGCCTCCAGAGTGAAAGCTACTTTCCAAATGCCACTCAACTAACAGGGGACAAATCCAGGCTTTCTTGTCTCCACATACTTTATCCTTTCCATCAAACTACTTGTGTCTGTTAGGAAGCTGTTTGTTGTGAAAGCCAGTGAAAACAGATTTCAGCCATAAGCACATTTATTATCACATACAGCAAGAAGTCCTGAGTAGGACAGCTCTAGGGTTGGTTAAGTCAGAGGTTCCCAGCCTTCTGCTCTGCCATCCTCTGAATATCAGCTGCCCCTGCTAGGATTTCAAGATGGCTGCAGCCCTAGGCATCACACCAGACAAGATAGAGTTCAGACTGAGAAGAGGGAATCTCTTCCTGTGGGCATGCCTCTCTTGGGAGTCAAAGTAACTTTCCCAGAAACCCCCTCAACAGACTTATCCTCATTTCCCATTGGCCAGAGTGGGGCCACATGCCTCTTGCTAAGCCAGTCGCCAAACAGCAAATTGAATTATCGTGGCCAATTTACCCCAAGCACAACATACCCTCTAGTGTGGGCAGTAGAGACAGCTGTCTCTGAAGTGTGGAGGAACACAGGTACCTAAGCAAAAGTGAGGTTCTATTTGCAAGAACCAGGAAGGAATGGCAGAGGGTAGCAGTCAACTCTGCCTGTCCTCCACAGCCACCCCACCTCCACCAGGCTCTCCCATTCATAGGTGGAAGTTATTAGTTATTGCTCAGTTGGCATGGAAAGCAGACAGGTCTGTGGTCCAATTCCAGCCCTGGTGTGGGAGCTTGTGCAAATATCCTCATCTGAAGACACCATGACCCCACCCTCAGGATTTTGAATTTTTCTAAAGGAAAAACAGTATCAGGAAATTTAGAAAAAAGCGAAAGAAATTTAAAAGAACAAAATGCAAACATAAATTCAGGTTTATTTACTGAGTCCAGATCTCTTAGTCCAAGCATGATTTCAGGCTGGCTTGGCTGGACCCAGTTAATGAGCTCCAGTGCTGACTCCTCAGCCTCCGTCTGTGAATATTAAACCTAGCAACATGACCTCCAAGTGCAAAGTTGACTTGGATTTTAGACCACTTTAAAGACCTTTAACTGAGGAAGAGGCATGACTAGACCCACGTTTTAGGAAGGTAATTCTTGTTGATGGCCGGCAAAGGGTGGGTAATAAGGACTAGTGTCAGAGAGACCGGTTAGAACCTGTCGAGGTAGAGGCGAGGAAGTTATGCACTAGGGCAGCAGCACTGAGGATGAATGGCAGTGACAAGTTCAGAGAAACATATCAGAGGAGTTCTACCTCCAGCAAGGGTGGATTGTGTGACTTAAACTCACGCTTCTTCTTGCTGAGGACAGCTAGCAAATATGGACAAACTACTTTTCAGAACACCTGTTGAAGGCATCAGAAAGCTAGCAGGAGAGTGAAGAATCATTAGGCCGGGATCCAGGGGAAAACAGAGGCCCCGGAGGTGAGCCTGACATTTGGAGCAGCTCCTTCCCTAAGGGACATCTGCTGAATCTGGAGGCAGTGGCCGAGAAGCTGAACAGCACTAGAAAGACATGAACTGGAGGTCAGGGCCTGCCAGGATGTGGGGTCTGTCTGGTGAATCCCCCTCACTTAGAGTTGAGACCATGAAGGATGGCACTCTAAGGGTAAAAGTGGACCAAAAGCAGACAGTTCACCTTCAAATCATCCCAATACTGGAAACTGAAGTTACCCCAGATTGCTAGTGCCCAGATTGCAGGTGCCTATCAGGAGCAAACATGAATCCTCTCTTTAGGAAGATAACATCAGCAGATGCCACAAATTATTTCTACAAACTATTTTGCAAATGCTGTGTCTGGAATACAATAAAAAATAATGGGACAACGCTAACAAAAGCCAGCAGGGAAAAAAAGACAGATAAGAGCAACAGACCCGCAAAGGTTTCAGACTTGGGTCTTGTCAAACATGGACTTAAAGATAATTATGTTTGACAAGATTGAAAACTTCAGAGAACTGGAAACTATCAAATGGAAAATCTAGGGGAAAATACCCTAATACTTGAAATTAACTCAGTTGATGAGTTTAATAACACATTAAACATAGTTGAAGATATAACTCATGAATTGGAATATAGGCAGAAGAAAATATCCAGATGTAGCACAGAAAGACAAATAGATGGAAAAGTAAAACAGCAGGTAAGAAACATTGAACTTCAGTGTGTATACAGATCACTTGGGGATCGTGTTAAAATTCAGATCCTGATTTGGCAGGTCTCAGGTGAAACCTCAGATTTTGAATTTCTAACATGCTCCCAGGTGATGCTGGTAATTATCCACAGACCACATTCCAAGTATCAAGGACACAGAGGATGCAGTGAGAAGAAATCCCAAAGAAGAAGAGACAGAGAATGAAGTAGAAGATAAAATGTCTGAAAATGTTTCAAAACTGATGAAAGATATCAAGCCACAAATTCAAGAAGCTCTACAAACTCTATTGTCACACATTAAAGAAATCCGCACTTTGGGAGGCTGAGGCGGGTGAATCACGAGGTCAGGAGTTCAAGACCAGCCTGGCCAAGATGGTGAAACTAAAAATACAAAAAATTAGCTGTTTCTACTAAAAATACAAAAAAATAGCTGGGTGTGGTGTCAGGTGCCTGTAATCCTAGCTAGTCGGGAGGCTGAGGCAGAGAATTGCTTGAACCCAGGAGGCGGAGGTTGCAGTGAGCCGAGATTGTGCCACTGCACTCCAGCCTGGGTGACAGCTGTCTCTTATACACATCTAGATGTGTATAAGAGACAGCTTATAAAGAAAACAGAGAGAGATCTTAAAAGCAACCAGAGGAGAAAAAACTGATTACTCCAAAGAAAGAGCAATAAGATTGTGGCTAACTTGTCAGAGACAATGGAAACCAGAAAAAAGGACAATGATTTATTTATATATATATATAAAATATGTAAGGAAAACAGTTACCAACCTATGATATTATACCTAACAAAACTATTCTTCATGATGAAGATGAAATAAACACATTTTCAGACAAATGAAAACTGAGAGAATGTATCACCAACATACCTGCCCTAGAGAAGTATCAGAGGATATTCTTTAACTAGAAGGAAAATGATCGTAGAAGGAAGCTCAGTGATGCAGCAAGTAAAGGCAAAGCAATTAAATGGTGAATGTATGGGTAAATCTAAATTAATATTGGCTGCATAAAACAGCAATGATGATGATGATGTATAATATAGAATTAAACAACAATGGGGGTGGCTCAGTGTAATCTCAGCACTTTGGGAGGCCGAGGTGGGTGGATCACTTGAGGTCAAGAGTTCGAGACCAGCCTGGCCAACATGGTGAAACCCTGTCTCTACTAAAAATACAAAAATTAACCTGGCGTCATGGTGGGCACCCATAGTCCCAGTTACTCAGGAGGCTGAGGCAGGAGCATCGCTGGAACCTGGGAGGCGGAGGTTGCAGTGAGTGAGCCGAGACCACATCACTGCACTTCAGCCTAGGCAACAGAGTGAGAGTCTGTCTCAAAAAAATAAAAATAAAGTGAAATAAAATACACAGTAATGGCAAGGTTGGGACAGGGTAAATGGAAGCTCTAAGGTCACTGCATTGTCTGAGAAGAAAAGTGCCCATTGATATTAGACTTTGGTAAACTAAAGATTCATGTTGTAATCTATTGTGGAACCACTAAAAGTAGTGAAAGACTGTGTAATAGTCAAGCTAATAGAGGGAGGAAAATAGAATATTTTTTATTTGACTTAATTAAAAGAAGCCACAAAAGAAAAGGAAAAGAAAAAATGGGGATAGGATAGATGAGACAAATAGAAAGTATTTAGTAAGATGGTATATTTAAACCCAAATATAACAGTAATCGCATTACAGATAAATTAACTAAATCCTCCAACTAAAAGATAATGACCATCAGGATGGTAGGTGAAAACCAATGCCCAAATATGTGCTGTTTACAGGAAATGTATAAAACATAAGGGTATAAAAAAGTTCAACATGAATGGAAAAAATAAGACATATCATGCAAACTAATAGAAAGCTGGAATATTAGTGTCAGACATACTATACTTTAAGGCAAAAAGAATTAGTAGAGATAAAGAGGAACACTTTGTTCTGATAAAACAATTTACTAGGCAAATAAAACAATTCTAAATTTGAATGTACTGAATAATATAACCTCAAGATATATAAACACAATAACTGATGAATTACAAGGAGAAAGAGACAAATTCACAACCACAGTGGAAGATTTTGACACACCTCTTTCAATAACTGATAGGAAAAAAAGTGTGCAAGCATGGAGATTTGAACACTCCAATTAGTGTACTTACCCCAGTGGCCATCCATGGACGCCTTTACCCCACAGCTGCAGAGACATCCAGCAGAAGTGACACACAGGGCTGTGTAGCAGGGAGGACAGGTGGAGTCAAGGACAATTCCCAGGTTCTGGACTCAGGCCCCCAGAAGGATGATGATGCTGTATCTAGTTATTTTATTTAGCCCCAAGTGATTGACTAGGAAAGAAAACATTGAGGTAGGTGCCATCAGCTGAGAGGTGAGAGACAGAATGCAAAAATAATAATTGTTATAATTTATTGAGTGTCTTATGCAATAGGTACTGTGCTAGCTGCTTTTATTTTATTTTACTTTATTTTATTTTATTTTTGAGACAGAGTCTTGCTCTGTTGCCCAGGCTGGAGTGCAGTGGCGTGATCTCAGCTCACTGCAACTTCCACCTCCTGGGTTCAAGTGATTCTCCTGCCTCAGCCTCCCTAGTAGCTGGGATTACAAGCACACGCCACCATGCCCGGCTAATTTTTGTACTTTTTGTAGAGACAAGGTTTCACTAGGCTGGTCTCAAACTCCTGACCTCAGGGGATCCGCCCGCCTCGGCTTCCCAAAGTGCTGGAATTTCAGGCATGAGCCACCACGCCTGCCCAGTACTTTAATTAGCACTAATTCTCACTACAACCTTTTAATACAGTTCTTATATCCATTGTATAAATGAGGACACTGAAGCTCAGAGAGGTAAAATAAATTGAATAGGATGCTATCACTGTCCTCAAAAGATCATAAAAGTTTCTGGAAGGAAAACAAGTACACAACCATACAATGGAGAGATGAGAATAGGCAGTGTGAGCTGAGAACAGGAAGCTTCCAGTCCCCCAGGCAGAGTCCTGGGGTCCCAGCTAGGCAGGAGAGGCCCAGAGAGGAGGGCAAGGGGAGATCAGAGTCCATAAGAGTCGGAGTCCACTTCAGATGGATTTCCTAGTCACTTCTAAGGTAGACTTTCTTCCAGAAAGGGCCCAGCCAGCACTCCAAGCGCAATGCCCTGGGCTCATGCCAGAAAACAGGCTGTGGTCCCAGCTTCGAGAAACTCACAGGCCAAAAAGGAAAGTGACAGGTGCCGGGTGTTTTCCCGCTAAAAACACGCTTACAGTTAGTAAGGGGGTGAGGGTCAGGGGTTAAGGTCAGAGGGATCAAGATGAATTCCTCATAGGTTCTGTTTCTCTTTTGCCTATTGTAAGTCCTTGGTTCTGGCCGAACAGTTCTGAAGCTGGCACTCCAAGGGCCTCCATTTCAGAGACTTTGTTACAATTCCAAAATGATCATTTTCTCCTCCTACCTGTTTACCATGCTGGACGGACCCCCTCCTTCTCTAAACCACAGCTCAAGGATGGCAGCTCCAAGAAGCTCTCCCAGATTGATCTGCCTCCCTCTCCCAACCCTGTCATTTTCCCCAAAGGCTGTGCTCCTGTTTTCTCTCCACTGACCAGGCCTTCTCCCTGCTCAGTTCCAGGTCCCCCTGCTGGCATCAAAGCTGTCCCTTCTTCAGCTAGCAGTGTGGTTGTGTCTTGGCTCCCCCCTACCAAGCCCAACGGGGTGATCCGCAAGTACACCATCTTCTGTTCCAGCCCCGGGTCTGGGCAGCCGGTAAGTGAGTTCAGGGCCAGATGCTGAAGGGGATGGAAGGAGAGAAAAGGGACCCTGTAGATCAGCTGGCTTCCAGACCAAACTCTGAAGCTGCCTGTGTCTGAGCTTCTGCCTGGATTCATAGATAAGAATGGGGACTGGCCACCTAGAGTGGCCGAAGCCTTACTCAGTGTCCAGCTTGGGTCAGTCCTCTGTTCCAGAGGCTGCAAGATGGTCCCAAGCACTGGAGGCTCCTTTGAGTCAGGTGGGTCATGCCCAACCAGGCAGGGTGGAAGGGAGGTCAGCCTCAGCTCTCCTGCTCTGGCTCACAGAGGAAGCTCCCAGCAGGTCCCCAGACTGGTCTGTGGCCTCTGGGAATGAACCGTCTTTCAATGCGGTTGGTCTGGGCTTAGAGGAGCTGTTGGAGCTCTGCCCTGCATGAGCGCCTCCACATGGAGCAAGCTGAGGGAGAAGGAAAGATGGGGGAAAGCTGAGAGAAGGCACAGGCATCTCTGGGCCAGGGCCTGGGCTCAGGCAAGAGGAGAGAATTGAGAGTCTGCAGTATCTGCCCTAACCCTCGGAGCAGAGGGGGCAGCCCCCAGGCCAGACATAGGGCAGGGGGCTAGCCCCGCCCTTCCACTGATCCTGGGAGGGGCCCCACAGAGAGGGAAGGGAGGATGGGGATGGATGCAGGGGGATATGCACCTATATCCCATCATATGCATTTTTCCCTCTGCCTCTTTCATCATCTCCAGCCAGTCAACCACAAAGTCCTGCTGAATGACTACTATAGAGCATGCCTGTTCTAGGGATGGGAGCAGGAGCAGATACCTGCCCTCAAGGGGCTTCCAGTCTAGTGGAGGTGGGTGGCAGAGGGGAGCACACTAGAGGGGCAGGAGTACTCTCAGAAAGATATGCCCAGGGCTGGAAGCAAGGAGCAGAAGCAGGTGCAGGAGGACTGCTCCTCCCTCCATCAACAACTGGGCATCAGCCTGAGATCTGCAGATGAGCTTCTGGCCGCCAGGAAAGCTGCCCTGAAATTGCTCAGTAATTGTGTCATCATCTCCTCCTATACTCTCCGCTTTCCTGCGGTCTTTCTGAATTACCCTCTGAATGGTAGGTGGCCCAGCTCCCCGCCAGTGAGGCCAGAGTTCTATTACCAGAGGGGAAGCCCACTGACTGTGGCCCCTCCTCTCCATCCTCACAGCCACTACCTCACATGCGGCAAAGTGCACACACGTCATCACTGTACACCTCCGCGAATTTTCACAACCCACCCAAGCAGCAGCGCCCAGAGCACGGAACAGGACATTACAACACCCTGAATCCCCATGCCCCGCTCCAGTCCCCGCCTGCCCCTCCTCCCGGGGAACCATCATCCTGACCTCAATAGCATAGATTAGTGCTGCTTCTTTTTGTACTTTGTATAAATGGAGTCATACCATTTGTCCAGCTTCTTTTACCCAACATTATTTTGAATTCCTAAATTTCATTTGCAATGTTGTGTGTGGTTATAGCTCATTCATTCTTCTGTCTAGTTTTTGTGTGCATACGTTACAATTATCAATCCATTGTGCTAGCCATTAGTATCCATTGATGGAAGGCTTTGGGGCAGTTTTCAGTTTGGAACTCTTCAAATGGCGCTGCTGTGAACATTCCTGTGTGTGTCTCGGGGTGCTCATGGGCCTGGGTCTCTGTCAGGTGTGCACCTAGGAGAGGCAGCGCTAGGTCACAGGGTCTGCAGGTGTTCGCTGAGAACAGCCTGCCATTGTTGGGTGCTCATGCCAGTCACACCCCCACTCACAGGGGATAAGAGTTCCAGGGACTCCACATTGGTGCAGACACTTGGTGTTTTTCGGGCAATGCTTTCAGCCATGTGTTCTGCTGTTTTCCCGTCTCCCCTCGACTCTGCCACACACACACACACACATACACACACACACACACACACACACTCTCTCTAGGTTCTCAGGACACTGAGCTGTTCACAATTCTGGACAACACTGTGCCTCTTCACACCTCCACACCTTTGCCCCATGGGTTCCTCCCGTGGCGTGCTCCTCACCCCCGTCAGACGCTGAACACATTTGAAGGCAGTCACTGTTCATATATCTGTCTTCCACCCTGGTCTCTGAGGCCCCCATGAGGACAGGGGCAGCATCTTTTCATCTTTGGGCCCCAGAGGCTGAGCACTGTGCCTGGAACATCCTAGTCATGGAATACATGTTCCGTGAACAATGAATCAGTAGCAGCCTGGCAATTCTATAGCCTCAGATACTGGGCAAGCTTCCTTTCCTTAATTGGTGGGAAAGGGTAGTCATTCTCTAGCTTGGACTTTTGCAGTCATTTCCTCCTCTGATAATGAAGTCTTTCCAAGGGCTTGGTGTCCGGGAGCCACGCCTCCTCGCTAACTCAGGCTTCAGGGTTCCTCTCCTGGGCTCCAGAACAGAGCTCCTGGTTCCCTCCCCTCCTGCTGCTGCTGGAGACACTGGGACCCTCCCTCCATCTTCTTCATGTCTTGCGATTTCCCATCAGACAGTATCACACAAGTCCTGCTGATGTGATGAGAACTTCAGTTCAGCCCTGTAGGGGAACTGGGGGCAAAGGCTGGGGGAAAACTGAACTTAGTGAGGGTCCTGGGTACCTGGGGACCTAACCACTGTGTGTGACATGATCACTTTGCACAAATTATTCCAAATTCCAAACAAAGTCACAAACTCATTTATGAAAGACAGCTCTGGGAGAGGGTGCGAGGGATGAGGGCACACGTGTGTATCAATGACAGTGCAAAACCGTGGCATGAGCTTGGAGTCATAGGCAGATACCTGAGACTGTGTGTGCTCACACATGCTGGCAGGAGCGGATGAACCAGTACCTGTGGCATCCTCAGAAAAGACTGTGTATGGCCTTGACTCTAGGGGAGTTACCCCTGGGGACAGCCACAGCTGCATTGAATCCTGGTAGACATTTTACTAACAATATAATACATTTTTCACTGATTATAAAAATAATGCAATTTTATTATAGAAAATCTGTAAAACATATAAAAGAATAAAGAGGAAAGTAAAAATTACTTCTACTCTTACTTCCTACAGACAAACACTGGTGATGTTTTGGTATATAGTCTTCCAGTCTTTGACCTGTATATATAGTACAGGTTTTGAGGTGCTTCATTAAACCAAATTAAAATAATATCATAGATAATGTAATGCAATCTGCTTTTTTCATGGAATGCCTGTTGATGCTTTTCCTACACCCTCAGATACTCTTCTAAAACATTGTTTCGTGTGTGTGTGACAGAGCCCTGCTCTGTCGCCCAGGCTGGAGTGCAGTGGCACCATCTCGGCTCGCTGTAACCTCCACCTCCTGGGTTCAAGTGATTCTCCTGCCTCAGCCTCTCAGGCAGCTGAGATTACAGGCACACATCATCACGCCTGGCTAATATTTGTATTTTTGTAGAGGCAGGGTTTCACCATGCTGGCCAGGCTGGTCTTGAACTCCTGACCTCAGTGATCCGCCCACCTCGGCCTCCCAAAGTGCTGGGATTACAGGCATGAGCCACCACACCTGACCTAAAACATGATCTTGAATGGCTGTTTACAGAATCTATTTAACCAGTCTCCCATTATTCTATATTTAATGTGTCTTTCAAATTTTCACCATTATAAATTACGCTTCAATGAGCATCCTTCACAGAAGTCTTTATGCACATATTTTAATATTTTCTTAGGGTACATTTCCATAGGAATTCCTGGGTCACGAAGAGTGTAAATATTCTTAAAGTTCTGCATACAGATTTACAAATTGCCCTTCAGAGCATTTGCACCCATGTACGTTTCCACCAGCAGGGGGAGTGGCCAGCAGCATTGTCCTTTGCACCTATGCTGATCCTACATTTGTTTTCTGTTTTGTTCTGCTTAATTTTTGTTAGATGGGCTTTTTATAAATGTGCCTTATTTTAAAGTACCTTTCTTTGGTTACTAGTTAGGTTTTATATGTTTATTGGCTATATTTTTCTTCTTTGGGTAATTGTCAATTTACGTCCTTTGTCCAGATTTCTATTTGTGTTTCTCCTGTTTTTCTTATTGATTTATAAGTGTTCTTTACATATTAAGGATAACAGCCCTTTTCCGTCATATAAGTTGCAAGTTTCTGCCAATTCATTGCTTGCCTCTTGATTCTGGTTTTTGGTTTTGGTTGTTTGTTTTTGAGACAGAGCTTCACTCTTATTGCCCAGGCGGGAGTGCAATGGCATGATCTCAGCTCACTGCAGCTTCCACCTCCCAGGTTCAAGCAATTCTCCTGCCTCAGCCTCCCAAGTAGCTGGGATTATAGGCATGCGCCACCACCCCTGGCTAATTTTGTATTTACTATAGTAGAGAGGGGATTTCACCAAGTTAGTCAGGCTGGTCTCAAACTCCTGATCTCAGGTGATCTGCCTGCCTCAGCCTCCCACAGTGCTGGAATTACAGGCGTGAGCCAGTACGCCTGGCCTTTAGTTCTGTTTTTGATGTACCATAGTTTTTCTTTTTACAGAAGCTGAATTTATCAACCATTTCCATTTATGATTTTGCCTTGATTTTTATGATTAGAAAACTGGATAAATATTTACCTATAGTTTCTTCTTTCATAGCTTGCCTTTTTTAAAAACCTTTGATCCACTGGAACTGTATTTGGGGATATGGCTGTGTGCTTTTGACCATGATTTTAGGAGACTCATGCGGTATCCAGGTTAAAAAGAAAGCACCCAGGATCTGGGTTGGATGCTAATACCTACAAAGAGAAACCAGAATTTCTTTCCCTGCCTGTGTAGGCACAAATATATACTCAGTTATACACTGATGCACACAAGCATATACACTCAGCTGTTCTCCACACATGCACATGTACATAGAAACACGTACGTTCCTATACTGTCACCAAAAATGAGCCCAGAGAAGAACATGTCTTAGTTTACAAAGGACGTGCATACCCCTCCCTCCTTGTGCCTCAGTCACACACAGGTTGGGCAGAGTTGTATTACTTCCCTAGTTTACAAGAGAGAAAACTGAATGTCCAGAAACCATGGACAACCTTACGGGCTATATGCCCAGGGGAAGGGCAGGCAGGTGTTGAAGCCACTACGCCACCCCACACTTCAAGCACATATCAACTACAGATACGCACACCAGTCCCAGAGTGCTGTGGCCTGAAAAGGCTTCCCAACCACCAGGGCTCAAGGGTAGCTCTGCACCTGCCCCTCCCCGCGGACCTCCTGGATTCAAGGCCAGACCCCCACGAGGGAGGCAGGAGGAGTATGCCAGGGAGCTCCGTGTGTGTGTTGCAGAGACGCCTGTGCCTTTTCCCCTAACATTTCCCTGCAGATTTCCTGGGGCCAAAAAGGATGCCTCCTCCTGTTATAAGTTATTGGGCCTCTCAGCCCCTCTATGGGGCATTAAGAATGTCCCTCTGTGCCCATACATGCCTGGAGGTCTGTTCCTCAGCACGTGTGTGCATGCGTCTACATGTGTGCGCGCCTGTGACCGTGTGTGCGCAAGATCCCATGACTGCAGAGATAACTAATTATTAGCTCCCTCTGGCCTCGGGCCCCCATCTGTCCTGGGGCTGCTCCCCCTCCCTGGACTTCCATTCTGATTTCAAAGGGGCCGTGGTGCTGTCCTCCTCTCCCTTCCCCGCGGCTGACCAAAAAATAAAATAAAATGAAAGTCAGCCCCATCCCGCCCGTGCCAGGGAAGAGGCTGACAGGAGGTCTGCAAACTAGCGCTTATCAAAAGCTCCTTCTCAAATTCATTTCAATATCTGAGCCTCTGGTTTCCAAGGCAACATAATCTTTTCATCAAAGCAACTGGTAAAACCACTGGGATCCGATATTGTTTTGTTGGCAACTTGTCAAAACTATCATTTTGTTTAAAAAAAATTTATAGATTTGTATAACCTACAAATATATATATGGTGATCTATACCACTAATAATCATTAATAAAGTGCTGCCCAGTAAAGCTTTCATAGTTCCCTCTCCCGCCCCCCCCTCCCTGGACGGGTGGGCATGCTGCCTGCAAAATGCAGGAGTGGTAATTAGACGGCAGGACTAGGAGGTGACTGGGAGCCAGGGCAGGCTGCAGGAGCCTGTCTCCAACCTTCATCAGGCAGAGGCAGTCATTTGGTTTCTTCCTGAAGACTCTTTCCTCAGGGCTTTCCTGGGAACCCCTGTCCCCCATTCTCCCTTCTCCTGGCTACCCCATCCCTCACCTAAATCACTCACATCCCCTGTCCTGAGCCACAGTTGCCAGAGCCTGGATCAGTTAAAGAGGTAAACTGAGGCTGACCCAGCAACACCACGAGGCAGGCCCATCAGCTCCCAAGGGCCAAGCCCAGGGCACACTCTCCGCTGCATCTCCAAAACTTGGAAAGGGCAAATAGGACAGAATCCTGCCTGCCACCTGACCCCACCATCCTCTCCTCTGAGCCCCAGGCACTGAGGAAGATTCAGAGGCTGGAGGGCCCCAGTTCTGCTTCTTAGAGCTTCTTTGCCTCTGCCCCGCAGGCTCCCAGCGAGTACGAGACGAGTCCAGAGCAGCTCTTCTACCGGATCGCCCACCTAAACCGTGGTCAGCAGTATCTGCTATGGGTGGCCGCCGTCACCTCTGCCGGCCGGGGCAACAGCAGCGAGAAGGTGACCATCGAGCCTGCTGGCAAGGGTGAGAAGCCTGAGGCTGGGGCAAAGGGGCAAACACTTCCAAAAGCTCCCTTCCAGAATCCTGGTTCTCCTCACACAGGGGCTCTGCCTGCTCCGCTCTATCTGCGACCCGACTGTGAGGAACTGGCCACTCGCCTGCCTCCTGGATACACCAAGACTGGGCCTCTGCTGCCCCCTGACTCCAGCAAAGCCTCACAACAGGCTGCAGCCAGCTCTTGCCTGGGGCGGGTGGACAGGGTGCACTCAGTTCCTGACTCCAAACCCTACTCCCCCAACTTGAAAAACGGGGAGTCGCCTCTACCTCCAATTGAAAACCGGGCCTTTGTCCCAGTGCTCAGCTCCTCCAGAGGTGGCTACAGCAGGGTGTGCTGCTTCCACAGAGCAGTCGAGGCTCAAAGGAGAGCCCCCGAGCTGAACCGGACACCCGGCAGGAGTGGTTCCAGCGGTGGCGGATTGCTGCGATCCACAGACCTTCACAGATCCCATGCTGTGAAGGAGGCTCTGGGCTAGAATCAGACCCTCTTAGGGAGTGCCCCACTGAATCTCTGACCGGACATGAGTGTGCCATGGGGGATGTACCCCCACTTTTCAGAGGAATGACACTTCCAAGGCCTCATCCCCAGGGCAAGCTGCAGCAGCTGCACAGGTAGAGCTGCAAGGCTGAGCGTCTGTCCCGTCCCTGGGGCGTAGGAACTGGCCACAACTAGCCTAGGACCACAGGTCTACTTGCCGCTGGGCCTCCCTGGGCCCCTCCTCACTCCCCCACTCTCTTACCCACCGCAGCCCAGACGAGAGGAGGTGGTGCCTGCGCAGCCTGGCCACCCTACCAGGGCAACTCAAGCTTCTCTTGACCCAAACACAAGAGCCCCAGCCCCTACCCTGCCACGGGCTTAGCCAGCCAGCATCTGATCGAGGGCCTACGGTGGGCCAGGGGCTTCCACCTGCCCTGCCAGCAGGGCTTGTTGACCCATTCCACAGCTGAGCAACCTGAGGCAGGAGTGGCATGGGCTGAAAAGACAGCCAGGAAGGAGTGAGCTAGCTCTTCCAGCTCCAAGCCAGGGCTCTTTCCACGCAGCCTCAGGGCCTCCTACAACCCCCTTACCCCTACCACCACCCTCTTCAGAAAGGGAAGGGGCCTAAAGCCTATCACCTTTCCAGAACAGCTGGCACTGGCCCAGAGGCAGGAGTGTGAGGGCTGGACATCTTTGCAGAAGGCTGGCCCCTTCTCCTGGGGGCATTAAACAAACACGGTCCTAGAGAGCTGTGGACTTCCTAGAACACATTTACACAGCGTCACCTCACAGCTGCCCTGTGAGCTGAGAAAGACAACCATTGTTGTCCCCTTCCCCCATACACACACACACGTGCACACACACACTGCACACTCACATACATATGCACATGCATGAACACACGCATATGCACACACACTTATACACACAGACCTGCACACTCACACACTTATGCACATACACACACTAATGTGCGTACACGTACACACTATGCAGTAATACATGTACATACATGCACACACATGCACACATGCACACACACAATACACACTAATACATGCACACATATGCACACATGTATACATGTGCGCACACTATACACACCAATACATGCACACACATGCATACACACGCACACACATACACACTAATACATGCATACACATGCACCCACACATATACACACGCACACACAGTATACACTAATACATGCACACACATACACACGTGCACACACTATACACACTAATGCATACACACATGCACATGCACATACACACGTGCACACACAGTATACACTCTAATACATGCACACACATATGCACACGCATATACACACATGCACACACTATACACACATGCATGCACACACGCACATGCATACACACATACACACACTATACACACTAATATATGCACACACATATGCACACACATATACACACATGCACACACTATATACTCTAATACATGCACACACATGCACATGCATATACACACACGCACACACAGTATACACTAATACATGCACACACACACACGCATATACACACGTGCACACACTATACACACTAATACATGCACACACATGCACATACACATACACACATGTATACACGTGCACATTCACATATGCACATACACACTAACACATGCACACTCGCATGTGCACACACACACGCATATGCACACACATATACACTAACGCATGCATATGCACACACATGCAGATGCACATACACGCACACACACCCTGAGACACACAGAGATTCAGGGAGCCAACCCCAGCCTGTGGCAAAACCAGGTCTGGAAGCTGATCTCTGGAGAAACTCGGAGAACCTCCACAAAGGCCCCAGGCTTCTCATTGCCCGCCCCTGGAGGCCGTCTTCATGTGGACCCCTCTGCCGGGCCTGTCCGGTGCCCCTACTGCTCCAAGCAGACCCCAGAACTCCCCTTCTCTCAGAGCTCCTTGGCACCCGGCACTACCAGCACAGGAGCCCAGCCCCTACGTCCTGCACCTGAACCTCTCAGCTGCTTCCTCACTCTCACTCTCCCTCTCCCTCCACCCAAGAAGGGCCCCAGCTCCATGGGCCTGCTCTACTCTCTGAGGCACTTGGGCACTTGGTTCCTTTAAATCTGGGCCTGGCGATCTCTCGGGCACTAGATGCATTTACCTACCCACCACACTCTGGGCACCTGTGGCCCTGCACTTTCTGTGATGCTGCTGACCCAGTCCTCTGCAGCCACCCTCGGGGCACTCCCGTCCTCTCCTCTCTGCCTGTGCATACTGATCCTAGAGTTGGTCACTTCCCTGTCAGTCTGCATCCCCTCCTGTGGCCTCATCACGCCTGCTGACTCCCAGATCAGCGTCTTTGGTCCAGGCATCTCTCTGGCTCTCCAGAACACGCACCCGCCTGAGGTCTAGCTACAGCTGTGGCTGCACTGTGGACTCAGTACGAGGTGAAGCCATCTGGGCCTTCCTGTCAAGCCTGCCCCTCCTCCAGTGTGCCCTGTTCCCATGAGGGTGCCATCACTCACCTCCGTGGCCCAGCCAGAATCCTGGGAGCCATCCTCCCCTCCCCACTCTTTTCCCCCAAAGTAGCGAGACCCCAAGTTTTGTCAGCTCTTGCTCTGAGCCCCTCATCTCCCCACTGCCACACATCACCTCCAGCCTGCATTCTGGCCACCATCCTGTCATGGTCTATGTCCTCTGGGACCCCCCTCCACCAAACTATCCTCTGCAAGCAGCCTGGATGCATCTGAAATCAGCTGAGGACACCACTCCTTCTTTTTTTTTTTTTTTTTTTGAGACAGTCTTCCTCTGTCACCAGCCTAGAGTGCAGTGGCATGATCTTGGCTCACTACAACCTCCGCCTCCCAGGTTCAAGCGATTCTCTCGCCTCAGCCTCCCGAGTAGCTGGGATTACAGGCACCTGCCATCGTGCCTGGCTAATTTTTGTATTTTTAGTAGACAGACAGGGTTTCAACATGTTTGCCAGGCTGGTCTTGAACTTCTGACCTCAACCTCAGGTGATCCGCCTGTCACAGCCTCCCAAAGTGCTGGGATTACAGGCGTGAGCCACCGCGCCTGGCCGACACCACTTCTTATAACCCTCTGGTGGTGGCTGTCTAAGAGGAAGTCCAACCTCCTGGCCCTGCCAACAAAGCCCCCAAGATTCTACTCCTGCCCGTGCCCTTGGACTCAAGCTTTGGTTCCCCCAGGGTATTTGCAAACCCTCACACCTGCCGTGAGCTTCAGGTCTCCATGTCCCTGCTCAGTGCTGTTCCCTTTCCCTGACATACGTTTCCTTCCCTGCATATAAAGTCTTTCTTAGCCTTCAAGTGAGAGCTTCCTATTCCAGATGCTGTTCCTGGCCATCACTTCCACCGCCCACTTATCAAGCAGCATTCAAATTCCCCCTGCCTCGCACCCCTGGGCTTCTTCGTGCCTGCACCTACCATAGCATTTTGCCCCTGTTATAATTTTTCCTTAAGCATCTGTCTCCCTCTTTGACGGTGATCAACATGAGGACAGGGAATAAATCATACTCATTTTTTGAATCCTCAGAGCCTCATGCCATCCTGACCATAACTGGTATTTCATCAATGTTTCTTGAGTCAACGTCTCCCAGCCAATATTCGCTGACACCCATCCCTTACCAAAAGCCCAAGGTGGAAGTCAGATCTGGGAGGGAGGATTTGAACTGTAAATCCAGGGAGCCCTGAGGAAGGAGGCAAGGATATTGTGCAGGGGTAGAAGTGGCGTGGCTCTCATCCTCTCCTCCCTGTAGCCCCAGCAAAAATAATCTCCTTTGGGGGCACCGTGACGAC
This sequence comes from Mandrillus leucophaeus, assembly GCF_000951045.1. Classification (NCBI taxonomy): domain Eukaryota; kingdom Metazoa; phylum Chordata; class Mammalia; order Primates; family Cercopithecidae; genus Mandrillus; species Mandrillus leucophaeus. Next base: position 270,732 of record NW_012107697.1, on the reverse strand, counting down.
ACCTTGGATGAAAGATGTTCGGCTGCCTTGCAATTCAGTGGGAGATCCAGCCCCTGCCGTGAAGTGGACCAAGGACAGGTGTGTGTCGGGACTGTGGAGGGATGGGGTGGCCCCAAAGAGGGATACAGTAGAAGAGGTGTGAGGAGGAGAGTCTGGGGCCCTCCTTCCTGGTGACCCGGTTGCCTCCAGGCCCTGTGGAGGCCCTGCAGGGTGTACTGCTACTGCTCTCTCAAGCAGGCCTGGCCTCCTGGCTCCCCTCTTGGGAGCCAAGGACCTCCCTTCCCCGGATGGTTAAAGAGGCCGGGTTACCTCATACCCCCAGGGAGTGCTGAGCAAAGCCCCAAGAACCCAGCGTCCCCTGGCAAGCCTCCTTCCACTCCCAGCATTCTTTGCCACACACCGGGGGGAGGGCCTCAGGACGAAGGGGTGCTTGACATGACCAACCCGCCCCATCCTCGCCCCCGGCAGTGAAGACTCAGCCATTCCGGTGTCCATGGACGGGCACCGGCTCATCCACACCAACGGCACACTGCTGCTGCGTGCAGTGAAGGCTGAGGACTCTGGCTACTACACCTGCACGGCCACCAACACCGGTGGCTTTGATACCATCATCGTCAACCTTCTGGTGCAAGGTGAGGCTCTGTGAGGCAGGTGGCCCCTGGTGGGGACAGGGATGGAGAAAGGGTAGGAATTCCATCACGTGAGAATGTCATCGAATAGAAGAAGATAAATCAAGGGAGAGATAGACCTTTGGGGGAACAGAGGTGCATGTGGAAGGGGAGGCAGGAGAGCTGGGGAGTGGGAGTGAGGGTGTGGGAGAGCCAGCACCTTCCCGTCATGGGGGGAGCCCCACACCGCGTCACAGGGTCCACCCTTGTGCTAAGGGGTGGTGACTTTCCCCTCACAGTTCCCCCGGACCAGCCACGCCTCACTGTCTCCAAAACCTCAGCTTCATCCATCACCCTGACCTGGATTCCAGGTGACAATGGGGGCAGCTCCATTCGAGGTGAGGAGTGGTCTGGATGAGGGGGGAAGACAGGGGAAGGAATTCTGGGCCTGGGGCAGGGAAGGGGCTTCACCCACTTCTGCCGTTTGTCTCCAAATGGCAGAAATGATCTGGGGGCCAAGTGACCCACAAGGAAGTCATTCAAGTGCCAAGGGAACTGCAATGGCCCAGGCAACTGGGATTTAGTACGCCTGCCCCTCCAATGCCACTTGTGAGCTGTGTGACCCTGGAGTAGCCTGTTTCCCTCTCTGTCTGGGTTTCCCAATCTGTCAAAGTAGACAAATGGACTAGATCAGTGCTTTCCAAGCATGAGTGTGCGTCTGCGTCACCAAGCGGCCTTGTAACAATGCAGCTCTGACTCAGCGCTCTGGACTGGGGCTGAGGACCTGCCTTTCTAACAGGCTCCAGGTGCTGCTGAGCCTGCTGCTCAGGGGGCCATGCGTGAAGTAGTGAGGGTCTAGACAGGACCCTTTGCGAGCCTCACAACTCTGGTTTTCTCCACTCCCGACCTGGGCCACTAACCCCTAACACTAGAGCCAAAGTGACAGCGTCAAACCCGCCAAGGGGCTGGACCCAAGGCCCTTACAGTGTTTTGTTGATTGGTTGGTTTAATACAGAGAGTTGACTGGGGCTGGTCTTTCCAATTTTGCTTCTAAGGAGCATATGCCTATTCCAATGACCAAAGGCCTGACTCTGCCCCCTCCCTGGAGCCCAGCCCCCCTATTGGGGTACCCAAGGCTGGGCTTCTGTTGCCCTGCCCTGCCCTGCCCCCACCTGAATCAGGTCTACCCTCCACAGGCTTCGTGCTACAGTACTCGGTGGACAACAGCGAGGAGTGGAAGGACGTGTTCATCAGCTCCAGCGAGCGCTCCTTCAAGCTGGATAGCCTCAAGTGTGGCACATGGTACAAGGTGAAGTTGGCAGCCAAGAACAGTGTGGGCTCTGGGCGCATCAGCGAGATCATCGAGGCCAAGACCCACGGGCGGGGTGAGGCCCAGGCCGCCAGGGCAGGGAAGGAGTGACGGGCCCAGGGAGGGTGGGGTAGAGGGGCCGGGTATGGGGTGGAAGGTGGCTGGGTGGGGAAGGAGGGGTCCAGGGATGCAGGGAGCCTGAAGGGAGGAGTCTCAGCCTCCTTCCCATCACCACAGCATCCCAATAGATCCCATTAGGAAAAACTAGTTCCACTTCCCCACTGGGTGGCTGAAGGTGGCACTCCTTTGCCTCTTCCTGGCTCCCTTCCTCCTCTGCTGAGGCCTCTCTCCAGGCCCTGCCCTTTTCTTCCCTTTCCTCCCTCCCCTCCTCTTCCTCCTCTGCCCCCTGGGGCTTCCCCACCTGACCTGTGCCAAACATGTATTCTGGAGCTACTGCCATCCCAGCTGCCCCAGGGAAATCCTTTCCAGCTCAGCCCAGTCCTGCCTCCCCCCGAGTCTCTCTAACCCCTCTCTCTCTCCCTCCGGCCTGCCAGAGCCCTCCTTCAGCAAAGACCAACACCTCTTCACCCACATCAACTCCACGCATGCTCGGCTTAACCTGCAGGGCTGGAACAACGGGGGCTGCCCTATCACAGCCATCGTTCTGGAGTATCGGCCCAAGGGGACCTGGGCCTGGCAGGGCCTCCGGGCCAACAGCTCTGGGGAGGTGTTCCTGACGGAACTGCGAGAGGCCACATGGTACGAGCTGCGCATGAGGGCTTGCAACAGCGCTGGCTGCGGCAATGAAACGGCCCAGTTCGCCACCCTGGACTACGATGGCAGTGAGTCGCAAGGGTGGGAGGGATGGCACAGAGGCTGGAGCAGGGTAGTGCGAAGGAAGTGGGCAGAGTGGCAGATACATAAAGAGACAGACCAATAGAAAAACAGGCAGGGATGCAGGTGGGGGAAATGCTGGCCCACAGGCAAAAGGGCTGACAAAGGGAACATCAGGTTGGTTGCAGCCAGGTAAGTGGGCAATGCACCAATGGCCACTACAGATGGACAGATACATAGGTCAGTAATACCAAAGATGGAGAGTCTTTGAAGCTGCAGTCCTCAATCACTGTGCATTGTTTCAGGGAGGTGACGAGGGAGGTAGAGGTGTGGTTGAGGTCCTGACCCCTAAGAACTTTCTGCTGATATGGAATATTAGCCAGGAGGGAACAGCCTATGCTACAGTCGCAAATACCAAAGCCTAGTGGCTTAACCCTGTACTGATTTGTTTCTTGCTGTCTTGGAGTCCTGTGAAGGTTGAGTGGCCACCATGTTTTTGAACAGGGAGCCTCCGAAATCCACAGAAAAGGCATACTACCAGTTCCTAAGTGCCTTGGCCAGCAGGTGGCCTCTGCCACATAGGGATACATATACACATACACATGCACACATACACATACACACACATACACACACACATCCATTGAAGGAACATGGAAGGCTGCATTCATAGAAGCCCATTGTCACAAGTCTACCTATGTGTTAAGGAAACAGAACAAAAGCAGTATCAGAAGGGGATGAACTCAAGCAAGGAAGGCTTCATGAAGGAGGTGACTCTTAAGCAAAGCTCTGAAACAGGCAAGGATCAGGGCTTGGCAGAGGGTTATGTCAGCAGGAAAACTTGTCATGTTTCCCTGCAGGAGACCCAGGTTAACAGATATGGCCCCCAGGAGGGGTGAGCAGGGGGAGAATGTAGGGTTTGTAGTGGTTTTTGTCCCCATCTGGGAAAGAGAACCCAGGGTCCGCTGCCCTGACTTCTTCCTACCATGCTTCACTCTTGGTTCTCCCCATCCCAGCTGGATATGAGAATTTAAACCCATCAATCCACTCTCAAGGAATGAGCACTGAACTCCAACAGGCAAGAGACTAACTCCAGGAGACTTCAGGCTAATTCTACAACAGTACCAGGAAGTCGTTAATATAATGCAGTATAAAAATGACACAACTGTTCATGGCTGTCCTGATAGGACCAGAATTTGGGGAGCAGAGGGGAAGGCCAGGGCTCTGTGCCAGGAGGTGGAGGTCAGAGCCCAAGGTCAGCAAGAGAGGTCAGAGGTCTGCCTCACCCAAGAGATGCTCTGCACAGCACCTGGCTCATAAGGGACATCTAATTCTATTCTTTGCCCTCATTCAGGCACCATTCCACCCATCAAGTCTGCTCAAGGTGAAGGGGACGACGTGAAGAAGCTATTCACCATCGGCTGCCCTGTCATCCTGGCCACACTGGGGGTGGCACTGCTCTTCATTGTACGCAAGAAGAGGAAGGAGAAGCGGCTGAAGCGACTCCGAGGTGGGGGAGCTTCCTATGGGCCTTCCAGGAGGGGGTGTTGGCTCTCAGCCACGTTGTCCCCACTTCACTGGCTCACAGCACCATCTGGATGATACAGAGTGCCTGTGTCCTCTTGAAGGAGGAGTGGTCACTCCAACTTTCTGAAACCTCCTTAGTTCAGAAGGTTTCATTCACCACTTCCTCCTCTATGCCCCCAAGACTTTGTGCCTGCCCCAGTCAGGGCTAATATTTAGAGGTACACACTGGTTAAAGCCATGTTGGTTGTTAAATATTTAAACATTTCCATGTTGGTTGGTAAACAGATGTTGCTCCTTTCCACACTGGATGCTCCATCCCCTCTCACAGGATCCCTGCAACTTTCCTAGGACCCATCCACTAAAGAATAGACCTGCAGGTAGCCTCTAGTACAATGCTCAGTTCTAACTGGGCAGTTTCTGCACCATGTCAGGTGTTAAATATTTTGAATATTATCCCCTTTTTCCATTACCTGATGCCACAGTCTACTGTGAATGGGTCTGATTTACCTCAATTTTCCCATGGCCTAATACAGTGTCTGGCACCTACTAGTTGCTTCACAAATATGCTTTCACTTATTTGGAAAACTTTTATTGAGTCTGCTTCATCATAGATATTGCAAGACTATAGAGATCAATAAAAAACAGCAAAGCCATACTCTTACAGAGATTATCATCTAATGTGAGAAGCCAGGAAACAATAGTAGCACAGAAAAGAGAATGATTAATGCTCCCTATTGTGTTCAGGAATTGGGTAAATGGATGAACAGATGGTTCAATGGATGGTTGATGATTGGATGGATGGATGGATGGATGGATGACCGGGTGGATAATTGAATGACTAGATGGGTGAGTAGTTACATGGTTGGATGGTTGAATGGATCACTGAATAAATGGTTGAATAGAAGGATGTATAGATGGAAGGATGGTTGGATGGCTAAATAGATGGCTGGGTGTAAGGATGGTTGAATAAAAGGTTGAATGAATAGATGGGTGGATGGATTGTTGAATGGCTAGATAATGATTATATGAATAGTTGAACAGATGGGTAGATGATTGAACAGATGCTTGGATGGACAGATGACTATTCTGATAGATTGATGGATGACAAGTTGGATGGATGGCTGGATGGAAAAACAATTGGAATTGTGGGATGATTGGGTGAATGGTTAAAGGAGTGGTTGGATGGAAGATTTAATATATAAATATAAGAATGATTGAATGGATGTTGAATGCATGGGTGGATGGTTGAATGGATTACTGGTTGAATCAATGGGTAGATGGATGGACAGATGGATGGTTGAATAGGTGGATGATGAATTAATGGTTGGTTGGATGGATGAATGGATAATTGGATGGTAGATGGTTAGATGGATGGATGGCTAGATCAATGAATAAATGGATGGATGGATGGATCAATGATTGGGTGAATGGATAGCTAGATAATTGGATGGTTGGATGCATGCATACAACTATTGGGATTCATTCTGACAGCTCATTCTCAGGTATCAGGGGTCTAATAAATTAAGTAGGCCCTTTAATTCTCTCTTCCAAATTCCTAACCTGAGAGTCCTGATCCTATTCAAGGCTCCTCTGAGACAAAGAATGGGCCCCAAAATCCATCCATGGACTTTTTGGGGACAGAGTCCCCAGAGGAGGAAGTGAAGCCTCTTGGTTGATATGAGAGTTTAATAATCTGAGGCTTCCTATTGACCACCTCTACCACATCCTCTCCTCTCCCCAAGATATAACTGAGGATAAACTTTCCACTGATATCCATTTCCAGCCTGTTATGGTGTCATGTTTAAGTAGAGTCAATTCATGAAGCAGATGGGGCACTTGCTATGCCCCCCTGTGCTTTGGGAAGGATCTCTCGATTAGATAAAATCTGAAGAAAGGAAAACAGACTTGAGCCAAATCCTGAATTGGGAGCAGTGAAACTGCGTCAAGTTTTAGGCTGTTTTGTAGGTCCTTACATTTCTCCTTCTGCTTCTTAGGAGACCAGCCCTGGCCCCATTTTAAGGAATTCTCCACCTTGTTTCCCATGCCTCTCCCATTGTCATCCTGTTCAAACTTCATTCTCACCCAGCCCTCCTCTCCCTCTACTGTTTTGCAGATGCAAAGAGTTTGGCAGAAATGTTGATAAGGTGGGTATCACCAAGCTGCTTCCTTTTTCCTCCCTTCTCCCCTCTCCCCTGAGGAGGACTCAGGAGCCTCGCTCTGAACTCCCAGAATAGGAGACAGGCTTCTAAGATCCCACTGTCCTGCAAAGCCCCCTCCCCCAACCCCTTATGGCTGCTGAGCCACCCACCTCGTCTTTCTCCCCACAGCAAGAACAATAGAAGCTTTGACACCCCTGTGAAAGGGCCACCCCAGGGCCCACGGCTACATATTGACATCCCCAGGGTCCAGCTGCTCATTGAGGACAAAGAAGGCATCAAGCAGCTGGGTGAGTGACAGGTGCCACAAGCTCCCTGTCATGCTGGATGTGCTTCCCCAGGCTACAATCCATGGAAGTCAAACACCGGCCCTCATGGCAGTGCCCAGGGTTCTGGCAGTAGCCCCATCAACCACTCAACAACCTTAGAACTCATTGTGGCTTCTCTCAAGGGCTAAGTTTCCTCCTCTGTCCAACGGAGGGAATTGCTGGCCTTTCTGTGACTCAACATTGGATAAAGCCTGGGTGTGGTGGATCATGCCTGTTATCCCAGCACTTTGGGAGCCCAAGGAGGAAGGATCACTTGAGGCCAAAAGTTTGAGACCAGCCTGGGCAACATAGTGAGATCCCATTTCTACCACACAAAAAAATAGCCAGGCATGGTGACACATCCTGTAGTCTCAACTACTTGGGAGGTTGAGGTAGGAGGATAGCTTGAGTCCAGGAAATTGAGGTGGCTGCAGTGAGCAATGATCACAATTAAGCCTGGGCAACAGAGTGAGACCCTGTCTCAAAAAAACAAACAAACAAATCCACAAACAAAAAACACATTGGATAAAGACAAAGAGAAATTCAGTCACATCCAACAGAGCTTTAAAAAACAATTGTCAAGGACTCATGGTAATTGTCCTTCTTTCCCCAGGAGATGACAAGGCCACCATCCCTGTGACAGATGCTGAGTTCAGCCAAGCTGTCAACCCACAGAGTTTCTGTACTGGCGTCTCCTTGCACCACCCAGCCCTCATCCAGAGCACAGGACCCCTCATCGACATGTCTGACATCCGGCCAGGAACCAGTATGCATTATCCCCAGGGAGACAGCCGTCTTCCCACCCAGGGTGCCTTGGGCATAGCGTGACAGAGGTGGTGTTTTTTCTAAAGGGAGGAGGGAGCATAATGGAATAGAATGAAAAAATGGAAAGCACTGGAATTAGCGCCTGGAGACCTCGATTGCAGATTTACTAACTGTGACCTTGGGTCTACCACTAACTTTATCTCTCTGGGCCTGTTTCCTTACGTAGAAATTTTGAGAGTATTGGGTATTTGAGTTCTCCAAGGGTCTTTCTATCTCTAGCACTGTGTATCTGGACATAGGAGAGAACACATCAAGGACTGTAGGGAATGAATGGACAGTCAGGAGGCAGCAGGAAAGGACATCACATTCTCCCCCAGGTGGAAGGAAAAGATGGGGTGGGAGGGGAGAATGCCCTCCACTGCCCCCACGCCTTGACTCAATTGCTCTTCTCCTCTGGGGACAGCGATGTGGTTAGGAAAGGCAGCATTCCCAAGGGAGCTTCTGTGGCTGTGTCTGCCTCTTCCCTTGCTCCCCCTTGCCCTTTCTGGTAAGTGCCAGCTGCCCAAGCCTGGGTGTCTGTGGTTGGAGGATGCAATTTCTTGCTTCTGTCTGTGCAGATCCAGTATCCAGGAAGAATGTAAAGTCAGCCCACAGCACCCGGAACCGGTACTCAAGCCAGTGGACCCTGACCAAGTGCCAGGCCTCCACACCTGCTCGCACCCTCACCTCTGACTGGCGCACTGTGGGCTCCCAGCATGGTGTCACCGTCACTGAGAGTGACAGCTACAGCGCCAGCCTGTCCCAGGACACAGGTGTGCCTAAGGCCCTGCTGGCATCCTGAACACCTCCCCACAGTTCCCCATCATTCACCTTCACCTTCTATTCTTCCAGCTTCTACCCACCAGCTCATGGGGCCAAGGCACAAGTCAGTTTCATGTCTAGCTGGTCACTGACCCACTGTGCAGCTGGGACAAAAACACTTGACGTCACTGACCTCTACTTGGTCAGGGAGTTAATGTTGCTTTCCCAAAAATTGTCAGAGAAACTGGTACACATGATGTTCACTGGCAAAAGGGCTGAATGTTCCAGGGGATGGTTGCTTATTTTCTTTTTTTTTTTGAGGCGGAGTCTCGCTCTGTCGCCCAGGCTGGAGTGCAGTGGCCGGATCTTGGCTCACTGCAAGCTCCGCCTCCTGGGTTTACGCCATTCTCCTGCCTCAGCCTCCCGAGTAGCTGGGACTACAGGCGCCCGCCACCTCACCCGGCTAGTTTTTTTGTATTTTTTAGTAGAGACGGGGTTTCACCGTGTTAGCCAAGATGGTCTCGATCTCCTGACCTCGTGATCCGCCCGTCTCGGCCTCCCAAAGTGCTGGGATTATAGGCTTGAGCCACCGCGCCCGGCCGCTTATATTCAAGAATGAAAGATGTTCTGCCCTTCATGAGTCAAAGTTCCTACTTCTGCCACCACTGCCACCTTCACAGGATCTCCTCAGCCTGGTGTCCTCCATGACCAGACTTCCAGACGGCTGCTGGGGTTACGGGCAGGGGAAGTGCTCAGTCAGTCTCACTTATACCCTTCTCCCCATATCCTACTCCTGTCCTCTTAACTCCCCAGACAAAGGAAGGAACAGCATGGTGTCCACTGAGAGCGCCTCTTCCACCTACGAGGAGCTGGCCCGGGCCTACGAACATGCCAAGCTGGAGGAGCAGCTGCAGCACGCCAAGTTTGAGATCACCGAGTGCTTCATCTCTGACAGTTCCTCTGACCAGATGACCACAGGCACCAACGAGAACGCCGACAGCATGACGTCCATGAGCACACCCTCAGAGCCTGGCATCTGCCGCTTTACCGCCTCACCACCCAAGCCCCAGGATGCGGACCGGGGCAAAAACGTGGCTGTGCCCATCCCTCACCGGGCCAACAAGAGTGAGTGCTCAGACCACCTCCCAGGCAGTGTCCCCTGCCCCCTGGTCCCAGCTCCATGAGCCCTGGCTAGATCTAGTCCTACCAGTACCAGGATCCTGCCAGCCCAGCTTGGCTCCTTGGCAGTGCAGGGTGGTACCAACAGCAAGGACTTGGGAGCAAGGAAGGTCAGGGCCCACATCCTGGCTCAACCTCTTCCTGGGTCTGTGGCCTTAAGTTTCTCATTTGTAAAATGCCAATGATAGTATCTACATTGCATTGTTGTGATGGCTATTAGAAATGATATACATCCCCAGCATGTCGTAAGGCCTCATTCATTCAGTAGTGAGCATCCCCTTTATCTGAAGCTGTGCCAGGATGGAAACAGATCCCTTCAGGGTCAGCTGCCCAAGGGTCTCTGGTCTCAATGCTGTTTGAATTTAATCCAGACCCAATCGATCAGTCCTGGCAGCTCCGCCCACCATGGTCATACCTCTTGGTAGGCAGTGACCTGGCCTGGCTGGGAACCACCTGACCCCAGGGGCCTGACCAGAGCCTATGCCCTTAGAGGCTGGCAGGGCAGGGCTAGGATCAGCAGGGGGAGTCTATCAGCAGATGCTGGGGTCACAGCATGCAAAGCCGAGACTATCAAACAATGCAGTGTGGTCTGCTTAGCACTAGCCATGCTAACTGAGGCAGGGGCAGGGCTCTCTGGGTCATGGAAAGAGCCTGGAGCAATGGAAAGACTTTGGAGACTGTGGCCCTGAATGACACCCCCACCCCTTTTGGCTGTGCAAATTTAGGCAAATGATTTCATCTCTCTGAACCTCAGTTTCCTCACTTGTAAATACAGGCAGGTATTAACCAATCCTGGGGGCTGTCGTGAGGATTCAATAAGAAAATCTAAGGAAAGTGCCTGGCCCAGCTCCCCCGGGGAAAGAGGCCCATTTGCAGGCAGGGTACCCATGGAGCACGGGGGGTCAGGCAATAGAGGTCTTAGAAGCATGTCACATGGAGGCAGTTTAAGAAATTACTAGGTTGGGTGTGGCTGCTCACGCCTATAACCCTAGCACTTTGGGAAGCCAAGGCAGGCTGATCACCTGAGGTCAGGAGTTCTAGACCAGCCTGGCCAACATGGCAAAACCCCATCTCTACTAAAAGATACAGAAATTAGCTGGGCATGGTGGCACATGCCTGTAATCCTAGCTACTCAGGAAGCGGAGGTTGCAGTCAGCTGAGATCGTGCCGCTGCACTCCAGCCTGGATGACAGAGCGACACTCTGTCTCAAAAAAAAAATTAGGAACTTTCCACCTGCAGAAGAGGCGACCAAGTGGGAGGAGAGAGGACATGTAGCTGATTTCAAACATCTGGAAGGCCGCCATGGGAAAGAGGGGGACGCCTCACTCTGTGAGACCTCAGAGGACAGAACCAGGCTCCATGGTGGGGAGGCGACAGGGAATGATATTCCTTTCCTCCTCAGGGTAAAGAAAAGCTTTCCACCAGCCAGAGCCGTTAGGACATCCTTGTCCTTAGCAGTAGTGAGCTCTCCACTACCGGAAGCTGACCAGCCTCTAGTGACCATTGAACAACAAGCATCCATGTATTGGGCAGCTGTTATCTGCAGCAGCCACTGTAGCAAAGCACTTTACCTACCTCATCTCATTCGCCCCTCACAATAATCCTGTGGGGAAGTAAGATCATCCCCATTTCACAGATAAGGAAATGAAGGTCAGAAAGGCCAAGCACCCCACCTTTCCGCTACTCTTTATTGCCCCCCAGTGGAGGGGCCCCTGTGCCAGGTCAGAGAGAAGACGGGGGGCAGGCGATGGGGTGAGGGCTGAATGAGCCTCTGCCTCTAACATCCTCTGCCTCTGTGATTCCAGGTGACTACTGCAACCTGCCCCTGTATGCCAAGTCAGAGGCCTTCTTTCGAAAGGCAGATGGACGTGAGCCCTGCCCCGTGGTCCCACCCCGTGAGGCCTCCATCCGGAACCTGGCTCGAACCTACCACACCCAGGCTCGCCACCTGACCCTGGACCCTGCCAGCAAGCCCTTGGGCCTCCCCCACCCAGGGGCCCCCGCTGCCGCCTCCACAGCCACCTTACCTCAGAGGACTCTGGCCATGCCAGCACCCCCAGCCGGCACAGCCCCCCCAGCCCCCGGCCCCACCCCGGCTGAGCCCCCCACCGCCCCCAGTGCTGCCCCTCCGGCCCCCAGCACCGAGCCTCCACGAGCCGGGGGTCCACACACCAAAATGGGGGGCTCCAGGGACTCGCTTCTCGAGATGAGCACGTCGGGGGTAGGGAGGTCTCAGAAGCAGGGGGCCGGGGCCTACTCCAAATCCTACACCCTGGTGTAGCGCTGGCAGGAAGAGCAGCCCACGCCTGGACCGTGCCGCGCCGCAGCCCCACACGCCAGCTCGGCTGTTTTTCTGCATTATTTATATTCAACTGACAGACAAAAACCAACCAACGACAAAACAAAAACCCCCAATCATGAACGCCTGTACATAGAACTCTTTTGTACAAATGAAACTATTTTCTTCTTCTCCATGAAGCCAGGGCACAAAGAATTTGACAGTACAAGTCAAATCCCCCACCCCACAAAATATGTGTGGAGATATATATACATATATAGACAGATAGGAACGCGTCCACAAGCTATATATCTATATATTTCTCTCACCCTATTTTGAGACAGAGGCACAAAGACTCAGCAATTTTTTTCCTTCCTCCTCACCCTCCCCCAATCTAGGTGGTTTTGACAAAGACCAAAATCCCAACTCAGAGACACTGCATGCGATTTTACTGTTCCAAGAAAACCAGGAGTTGCTTCAATTTGCAGATGCTTATGTGTTAATACCTTTTTCTATGAAAAAAGACCCAGCGCCGTGTGCAATAAAGGTTATGTTTCTATGTGGTGGCTTTTTTCCCATCTGGCGAGGGCCAGCGGGGAGGGAGGAGAGACCCCGATCCCAGGCCTTCTGTCTCTCATAAAGAGACTTTGTGAGAAGCCTGGGCTTTGGCTCAGTGCTTTAAGACTTTCAAAGGCTTGCAATTAGCCAAGGTGCCTCCTCTTCTGTTCTCAGAGCTGTGCTGGGCCTGCAAGGGGAACTAGGTCGGTGGCTTCGTGCAAACTCCTAAACCCCTCTGACCCACAGTGTCCTTACCTGTAAACAGAGGGAAGCTTGTAGCAGATGGAATGAGGCGACCTCGGGCTCACCAAGCACTGGGGAGCCTGGGAAGGGGCGGGGGGGGGTTGCCTACTGGCTTCTCTCCTCCAAGAGAGTGCAGGGTAGCCAGGGGGCCAGGACTGTGCAAGATCACTAGCCCACAGCTGTGGGAGAGGTGCCTATTGAGAGCCGGGAAGAAGAGATTATCTAAACCTGGGGCACCAGGCCAAGGCCTAAAGTTCTGGGCTGTTAGGACCAGATGAGATCAGAGGGAGGAGAGAAGTCGTCGGAGGTCTGAGGAGTGAGAGAAGCTCATGGAGGAGAGGGAATGGAGCTCAGCCAATGAGAACCAAGTCAGCACACCAGGTACCTCACCTGGCTTCCAAGGAGTCAGCCAAGTGGAAGAACAGGCGTCCACACGGAGGAGCAGGCAAGGTGCTGTGGGTGTGCAGAGGCCCGTTTCTGATGAGAGAGGGTCCAGAGGGCATCACAGGAGGTGGCAGGTGAGATGGAACTCCAGGGACTTGAAGGTTTGGAGAGGCAGAAGCAGGTGACTGGCCCCTGGGTGAAAAAGAAGTGCACCTAAGAAGTGCACGGGGGGGCTCCTGAGTCGAGCGCTGCAATTGAGGCTAAGCTGTGGATCAGGAACCTGGAAGGAAGGTGAGTCTGGGACCCGCTGCTCCCCAGCAGCTGAGAGGAGGAACTGGGAAGGGCTGGAGAGGGAGGGAGGAGTTTGTGCGTGCAGGCAGCTCATACCTATTAGCCTGGGCCCCGGTGAGGCCCCACCTGGGATGCATGACCTTTCGTAGAAGCATCTTCCGAATCCCACAAACACTGTCTGAGCACAAGTGTGTGTGGGATGCAGAGGAGTCCCTCGCATGAATAACTAGATTCCCGGGTCGGCACCGTGAGAGGGGAGGGGCAGAGATTCCGTACGCCTCGGTATTCCTAGGCTCATGAAGAAATGCTCATCTCAGGCCCCACACCCAGGACCCAGCCAGGAGAAGCAGCTAAAGGCATCAGTTGAAAATCAAAGCTCTGCATTCCAGACACCTGGTGACAGCCCAGCTTCGTTCCAGCCTCCCAAGGATGCGCACGCCATCTGCAGGTCGCCTCCAGAACTGCAAGCACAATGATCAAAACTGAGCGGTCTGCATAGAATGCCCCCCAACCCCACCTCCCCTGCACACCAGACGTTGGGCAAACAAACACGAATCAGAGCCAATTCCAACCAGCAAGAGGGAATGAAAAACTCCTCAGAGGCTAAAGGCGCAGAAGATGGAACCAGCCTAAGGGCTACCTTAGAAGGGGAACGCTGTCAGGAAAATACGGATCCCGATACTAGGTGCCAGGTGCTGCTTATAATCTCATTGCAGACGGGAGAAAGGTATCACGATTACCACTTGACAGGTGAGAAGGTTAGAGGAGCTAGAAGAGATGGGAATGAGATTTAAACTCATGAGCGTCCAATTCCTTAACTACTGAGCCATACTACCTGCTGCTCCACTGTTGAAAGATGGAGCTTCAGTTCTTCCTCGAGAATGTTGCCAGGGAAGGAGCCCGCCAGGTCCGGGGAGCAAGCTGGACATATGGGCAGAAAAACAGTTGATGTGACGCTATCAGTAAACAGTTCAGGCAGGTGACCCAATATGCAGCACAGGGTGGATTAAGGGCTCCGAAGTACTTCATCCTGGTGAAGGGCAGTGGTGGAAAAGGTGGAATTCAGCTCTGAGGAGCTGCTGGAAGCCTGGGACCTAAGGTGGACTCTGTAGGATGAGAAGGATTTGGAAAGGCAACAGAAAAGTAAGATGTGGGCCAGTTTAGCTTGTATTCCACTGGGCTAGGCCCCTTATTATAAAGCACAAAGTCTGGAAATTCAGACATACTTGAGCAAAATCCACACGATTCTATTTGCTAATAATCTCTAACTTCAATAAGTTTTGCAGGGTTTTTTGTTGTCATTGTTGTTTGTTTGGTTTTTTGTTTTTTTGAGACAGCATCTCACTCTGTCACCCAGGCTGGAGTGCAGTGGTGTGATCACGGCTCACTGCAGCCTCGACCTTTCTGGCTCAAGTGATCTTCCTGCCTCAGCCCCTGGAGTAGCAGGGACTACAGGCACATGCCACAATGCTCAGCTAATTTTTGCAATTTTTTTTTCTGTAGAGACAGGGTTTCACCATGTTGCACAGGCTGGTCTCGAACTCCTGGACTCAAGCAATCCTCCTGCCTCGGCCTCCCAAACTGCTGGGATTACAGGTGTGAGCCACTGGGCCTGGCCCTTGATATGTTTTTTCAGCTAAACCACAAGCCTGCCTGTTTGATCCACACCCAGAAGCTAATTCACAAATCAGTGGCACTCCTGCTCCTCATTCATCCCCAGCTCATCCTCATTGAAATCTATGTATCTGGAGCAGTCATCTTACACATTCACTTGCTCCTTTCCAGACCTCCACTTTGTCTACCATGGACAAGACGACCATCTGCCCTCGAGAGCCTTGATACTCCACGTGTGGTTCACAGGCCAGTGGCACCAGCATCACCATCACCTAGGAGCTTGTTACAAATACAAAATATCAGGCCTCACCCCAGAACCACTGAATCAGACTCTGCACTGCAGCACAATCCCCAGGGGACTCATATGCACATCAACGTTTGAGAAGCCCTCTTCTAGAAGACCTTCAGCGAGATGACCTCTTGTTCCTCCATTCTGCCAACCACCAGAGCTAGACTAGTGGCTCTCAAACTTAGGTGCACATCAGATTCACCTGAGGAGCTTGTTCAACAATACAGAACCCAGCTCTCCCCAGCCCTAACAGGATAGGAATTTGTTGGTATGCAGCCTAAGCATTTTTTTTTTTTTTTTTTGAGACAGGATCTTGCCTTGTAGCCCAAGCTGGAGTGCAGTGATGCTATCACGGCTCACTGCAGCCTCCACCTCCCCAACTCAGGTGATCCTCCCTCCTCAGCCTCTGAGTATCTGGGACTATAGGCACTTGCCACCATACCTGGCTAGTTTTTGTATTTTTAGTAGAGAGGGGGTTTCACCATGTTGCCCAGGCAAGTCTTGAACTCCTAAGCTCAAGCAATCGCCCACCTCGGCCTCCCAAAGTGCTAGGATTACAGGCATGAGCCACTGCACCTGACCAACATTTCTATTTTTATGGTGATGAAAGATATATAATATAAAATTCGCCATTTTAACCATTTTAAAATGTATAATTCAGCAGCACTAAATACGTTCACCTTGTTTTAAATCACCACTATCCATTTTCAGAACTTTCTCATCATTCCAAAAAGAAACTTTGTACCCATTAATCAATAACTCCCCAGTTTCCTCTCTCTCGGCACCTGGCAACCACCATTCTATTTTCTGTCTGTATGAATCTGTCTATTCTGGGATACGTGGAATCATACAATATGTGTCCTTTTGGTTCTGGCTTATTTCACTTAGCATCATGTCTTCGAGCTCCATCCATGTTGCAGCATGTGTCAGAATTTCATTCCTATTTGGGGATATTCCAGTATTTACCACATGTTGCTTCTCCATTCATCTCCTGGTGGACACGTGGGTTGCTTCTACCTCTCAGTTGTTGTGAATAATGCTGCTGTGAACACAGGTGTATAAGGATCTGTTTGAGCCCCTCTTTTCAATTCTTTTGGGAATATAGCCAGGCCTGGAACTGCTGAATCACACGCTCATTCTATATCTTACTTTTTGAGGAACCAACAAACTGTTTTCCACCAGGCATCTGTTTTTTTTTTTGTTTGTTTGTTTGTTTTTTTTGAGACCAAGTCTCAATCTGTAACCCAGGCTGGAGTACAGTGGCATGATCTCGGCTCACTGCAACCTCCACCTCCCAGGTTCAAGCAATTCTCCCGCCTCAGTCTCCCGAGTAGCTGGGATTACAGGCACGTGCCACCACGCCCAGCTAATTTTTGTAGTTTTAGTAGAGACGGGGTTTCACCATGTTGGCCAGGCTGGTCTTGAACTCCTGACCTTGTGGCATCTGTGTTTTTAACAAGCAAAATGATAATCAAGCATTTGTTCATTCACCAAATACCCCAAAGCACTTCCAATGATCTGGCACTGATCTGGACGCTAGAGATGCAAAAGCCCTGCGGGTCTCTTCCTGCACTCAAAGGCTCGCTCCCTGGAGTGTGCGCAAACTGGCGGAGGCGGAAGGAGGGAAGCCTGGATCAGGGAACAGCAGGGATGGGATGGTTAGCTGTCTGCCGAAGCCTCATCATCCCTCCACAGTGCACAGTTGTTGTGGGGAAGT
>NW_012107697.1:234763-253270 GCF_000951045.1 Mandrillus leucophaeus | reverse complement strand
CGCCATATCATGTCACCTCCTCTTACCCTATATATTGGATTCCTATACAGGCAAAGGGTGGGAAAGGCAAAGGGAGCCGCTGCTGAGCTCAGAGAGGAGGAGGGCATCTGTGTGTCTGTAGGAGAGAAGGGTGGGAGAACCAGGCTGAGCAGGAACCCTGAGTCAGGGCTCTGTCCTTCCTCCCAGAATCCATGTCCTCTTCTGGGCAATGACAGCAATACCCTAGGCCAAAGGAGGAATAGATGCCAGCTGGATTACCCTGGAGGTGATCCATGCTTGGTTTTAGTGTCTCTAAGAATCACACAACCTCAGGACTTAAAGAGACCTTCAACACCACCCAGTCCATGCTTCCACCCAAACTGGGAATTCCTTCTGCAATCAGCAAGAGTGGTCTGGCCCTCCCGTGCACACCTCCTGATGGAGAACTCGTCACTTCCCCAGCCAGCACATCTCACCCGTGACAGCTCTGCCAGCGAAACCTCCCTCACACTAAGCTTGGGGGGCCCCTCCAACTTCTACTCACAAGGCTCACTACTGCCACTCCTGGGGGCACCACAAAACAAGTCTCATCCCTTCCCAACTCAGAAGCCCTCCACAGATGGTATCTGAACATTGTCCTCAGCAGACAGGCTCCCCAAGGGCAGAGAAGGGTTCCACGGTCTCTTCCAGAGAAGGGACAGTGCCTGACTTAATAGGAGCACAGCATATGTTAGATATAGATGAACAAAGGGTAAACAGTGGGAGAAACGGGCAAGGAGTTAGACCAGTGAAGGCCAAAATCTCCTGAAACATTGGTTCTCTCCGCATAGTGTCCCCAAGGTACAAGAAAACAACACAACGGAATACCATCGTGCCTGCTGCCATTTGCTGAAAGTCTACCTGTGTCAAGCACCCTGATAACCACTTAGCACGGATACTCTCCTAGTTTTACCACTACCCTGTAAGAAAGAGCAACTCCTATGAGCACAAAACCCAGATGGTTATGTCTCGGGGTCGTAGTGCTAGTCAAAGAACCTCAATCCACTCAGCCACCAAAAGGAAAGTTTCAAATAAGTTATCTGCTTTTGTTTCTGTGATCCTGAAGGGGTCCGAAGAGCAGATGTGACACCCACTGACACCCTACAGGGTCTGTGCCTCCCGCATCCCCCCACACACTGCCTGCTCTTCTCCAGCCCTGCTCAGCTTCGCCCTCCTCTCCTCTGGGGAATGTTCTCTCGCATTCATTTCCCCCCATTTTCCATTAGGAAACAGCAACAGTTAGGCACAGGGGAAGCAGAGGAGGTGGGAGAAACCACAGGCAAGACAGGCCTCCTCTTTGGTGATTCGTGGGAAGGAGCTACGGATGGGAAATTAATGTGTTTGTAATTTCCGCCCCGAAGATGTATGATCTCCATTTTATTGGCTAAGAAAGAAGTCAAAGAGGTCAGGTGACTTGTACAAGGCTACTCAGCCAGCAAGAGGCATCGGCCAGGGTTTGAATTCCAAAGCCAACGCTCACCAAACCACTTGGGATCCTTTTCAGAAAGCCAGGCAGCCCCTGGAAGGCGGCATGTGTAGAGCTCCTACCGTGTGACGGGCCCTGTGATGGAAACACAGGGGCTGCGGAGTCAATCCCACTGCTCCCTTGCCAGCTCTGTGACCCCGGGAAAGCAGCTTCCCTCTCATGGGCCTCAATTTCCTCTTCTATGAAATGGGAGAATAACTCCCACACTGCCAGGTTAAGACTGAAAGGAAATAATGAGGTTAAAGAACGTTTAACTGTGAAATGGGGATTAGACAAGATACAAACCATCAGACCAGAGGGTCAGATTCCAGGGAAGCCAGGATTTGCCTGACCTGCCCAGGTTTTGTTGTGGCTGTTGTTGTTTCTTGTTTTCTTTCTTTTTTTTTTTTTTTTTTTTTTTGAGTCAGGGTTTTGCTGTTGCCCAGGCTGGAGTACAGTGGCGCAATCATGGTGCACTCAACCTGGAATTCCCGGCCTCAAGCGATCCTCCCACCTCAGCCTCCCGAGCTGCTGGGACTACAGGCGAAGAACACCATGCCCAGCTTTTGTTTGTTTGTTTATTTTCCTGCCCAGGTTCGTGTCCAGGGAAGCAGGTGGGATATGAAGGTCCCATGCTGCCCTAGAGAATCTACTGAAGGTCACCAAGAGGACTCACGGTCTGTGCAGAAAGGGAAGCTCTGAAGGCCTCTGATGTCCTCAAATCCACTGTCATCAGTCCCAACCAGGAGCTGACACTTGGTCCCCAACTCCTGGGAGTCACCAGAAAGGGTGGACGACACAATAAAATGCCACCCCATCCGCGCTGGGCCAATGCCTCACCTCCCCCAGGAGGCATCACTCGGATGGCGAGCTCTGTCCTGAGACTTCCTGCCTCTGTGGGTGCCATTCTTTCTCTCTTTAGCTCCACCCTTCCTGGGCCCAGTGGAGGTGGATGGCACTGTTCCAGGCATGGCCCTGCGTGTCCCCAGCTGAGCCCCGCTAGCACCTTTGTGACAAGTGGCATCTCCAGCGCATGCTCTGACTGGACGCATCCTGGCTCAGCACCTGGGCAGCCACCATCAGCCACTGCTGCGGCCAGCTGCCTCAGACCAACGGCCTGTGCCAAAGCCAGGCCCCCAGCCACGGCAGGGCTCTGTCGGCAACACCAAGGGAGAGGGGACTCGGCTGGTCCCGCAAGCTTAGACTACAAGTCTCGTATTCCCGCCCTTTCCCAGCATTTCTACAGCATCTGACTCTGCCCGACACCCTGGGTTCTGCCCACCTCAGCCTCCTTCTTCCCCAGGAGGCCACGGGTCCCACGCCTTCCAGGCTCTGAGACCCCTCCATGGGGATTCAGAGACTAGAAGAGTGCATGGTGGATTTGGGGGCACCAGGGGTGTCACCACAGCCCAGCCCAGACTCCAAGGAATGTCCCTGGCATCGCAGACCCTACCCTTTTCTTAAGCTCTGCCCAGGGACACCCTGAAGCCCTACAAAGGCCCTACCTCCTAAAAGGAATCCCTGCTCAGCTCAGCCCAGGTCTTTTGGAGGCTTGAGATAGAGCCTTGAAGCCAGCCTAACATAATAGGTAATCCAAGAGAGTCCCAGATTCACTCCCTGTCTTTGCCCCTTTCCAGGCCTAGGTGCCTAAGCTACCCCAGTAGTGGCCCTACAGTGGGACGGGTCACTAGGAAAGAAAGCGGTGGAGCCTATGTTCTCAGTCCATGTAGTGGGTAGGCTCAAATCAAAATCTGAGCCCAAAAGACCTGAGCTCAAATTCCGACCCCCAGGCACTAGTGGAGTATCTTTGGGAAATGATCCTCTTCCTAGGCCTCAGTTTCCTTATTTGTATAATGGAGCAGAAGATACCACACACTGAGAGGGTGAATGAAATAACGTAGGACAAGTACTCTGGGTGAAGCATCTTGTAAACTACAGAGCATTGTGGAAATGCAAGTGGAACCCCCGGGAGACCATCCTGTACTCCAACCCAGGACACCGTCGCAAGCCTGACAGGCTCTGCTCTGCCTCCTGCCTGCCAGCCCCAGGGCCTAAAGTTTCCACTTTCCTCTCTCTCCCCCTCACACACAACTGACCATGAAGAGGAACACAATCCCCCAGCAAGCGTTTTCTTTGCCATCTGTCTTGTCCTCTGTGTCCAAGACTTTTGCTGTTACTCATGGGAAGTCACACAGGTTGCAGAGTCTCCATCATGGTTCCTGACTTCCCTGCCAGGGCAACAACACCAACAGCTCCCATTTATTGAGGGCTTACTATGTGCTGAACACTGTTCTAAGGACTTCTTGCATCCTCACAACCTCTTTATAAAGGATAACGTGGAAATCCTTGTTCGATTCATAGCCTCCCTGCTTTTAACCCTGAGAGTGAGACTCACCAAACTGTTCCTCTGCTTCTTACCTCTCTTCAGCAGGGGCAATCAGAAATGTCTCCAATGCTCTCTGCTCTGCCACACAGAGCAAAAGCCATGAGGCAGACTGACCTCTCCCATCCTAGAATTTTTTAAACTAGCAGAGTACTACCTGTACCCCATCCTGCCAGAGCGGAGAGAGGAGCTATGCTTCCTCGAGATGGGGGCAGCAGAGTGCCCACCCACAAACCACTTCATCACAGACCAAAGGCCCCTCCCTGAAGAGTTAGAAGGCTGCTGGAGAGACAGTAAGGTTTCCAGGGTGGGGGCTATGGCTGAGATGACTTAATGAAACAGCAGCTCTCTCCCAGCTCCAGATCAATCATCCCAATGATCCAGACCCAGTCCCCCTATCTGATCAGAGGTCAAGCATCCCAATGATCCAGACCCAGTCCCCCTATCTGATCAGAGGTCAATCATCCCAATGATCCAGACCCAGTCCCCCTATCTGATCAGAGGTCAAGCATCCCAATGATCCAGACCCAGTCCCCCTATCTGATCAGAGGTCAATCATCCCAATGATCCAGACCCAGTCCCCCTATCTGATCAGAGGTCAGGGCCAGGGGGAAACAATGGAGGTGGATTTGGATGAAAGTGGTATGGTTCCTTCAAGAAAAATCAAAAGGGAGAGGACACTAACCAGCTGACTTGACCCAACCAAGGAAGATAGGAGGCGATCCTTCCTTCGGGGCCATCTTGTCCTAACTCTTGCCTCCAAACTGAGGCCATGGGTCCATCCCAAAGGTTATGTGCAGGAGCCTGTTCTATTGTTATGCTCTCAGGCACCAGCACCTCCACAGACACTCTGCTACCCATCACCCTTTGCTCTATTTCAAGGAGCGCTACCCATCACCCTTTGCTCTATATCAAGGAGCGCTACCCATCACCCTTTGCTCTATTTCAAGGAGGGCTGGGATCCCAACCCAAGCCTGAGGGTCAGAGAGAGCACAGCTGGGAGCCTCTCAACAGTCACCCTAGCCTCAGAGACCCTGGAAAGGGAGAGAAGGAACTACTGAACTCTCCAGGGAGTGTGCCTTCATGGGGCCCCGTGGGGAAGGAGAATCAGGACTTTGAGGGCTGCTGGGCAAGGAGACTCCTATACCCTCTCTAGAAGAAATGCCACCACATCTTCTGAAAGCACTGACAACAATCAGGGTGAAAAGTTTGATGGGGACAGTGTAATATGACCCCAAAACCAAGAGCTGGGGTTCTACTCCATGTAAGACATGGACTTTCTAACCCACAACGGAGCTAAGCACGCTATGGGGTGTGTGCGTGCATCTGTAGTCATTTCCTCGCCTCCCACCTGATAGAAAATGTTGGCAGATTCTAAATTACAAAGACTCATATTTACAAATGTCTGCCGTCTCCTCAACCCTACTGTGATGTGAGCAGTGCTTATCACAGCAGGGCACCAGCACCTCTCTCCTTCTTTCAGGGTGGCTGTGATATGTCTCAAATAAATTAAGGCTCCCATTTCTTTCTTTTTTTTTTTTTTGGAGACACAGTCTCACTCTGTTGCCCAGGCTGGAGTGCAGTGGCGCGATCTCGGCTCACTACTGCCTCCGCCTCCCAGGTTCAAGCGATTCTCCTGTCTCAGCCTCCTGAGTAGCTGGGACTACAGGTGTGTGCCACCACGTCCAGCTAATTTTTGTATTTTTAGTAGAGACGGGGTTTCACCACGTTGACCAGGATAGTCTTGATCTCAATCCACCCACCTCGGCCTCCCAAAGTGCTGGGATTACAGGCGTGACCCACCGTGCCCGGCCAAGGCTCCCATTTCAATGGACTCATTTACCAGAAACAAACTATGTGTTTGATAACGTGTGTGCTGGCCCGTGTGAACTACCAGCTTCCTGGAAGGGGAAAGTAAGAGTGCATTGTTTTCAAACGAAAAAGACTAGAAAAGAAGGGAAGGCCTGTCTTCCTCTGGCTGTGGCAGTCCATCACGGAAAAGAAAGTTACACTGCCCTTCCCTCGGGGTGCTGCGTGACACACCTGCTGGAGAGGGCACGTCATGGGAGGGCAGGCAGGGGAAGCAGGCAGGAGATGCAAGAAAGGAGAAAGAAGGGGACTTTCCAATTCATCAGGACAGGGCTGATAGCAGGAACTCCATTTTGTAACCATCACTTCCCCACCTCCCCCAGAAAAGCTGGTAGTGGGATCTGCAATCCCCTCTCAGCACCCCTCCCCACCGGAGCCCTGTCTTGGCCCCCCAGCAGCCCTCTGGATGAGGCCACAGAGGCCATTACCCTGCTTCATTCCCAGAGTGTGGGTTCAGGCTGAGCTTGTGACCAGGGAAGACACAGGAACGGAAAGGACTTGTTCAGGTGACAGCCTAAACCCAGGACGGAGGCCAAGATTATTTCCCCACACCTCATACTACTATTTTGTGTGGGAGTTTACTGGAGGGGCAGGGAGGTGGGAGGGGTCAGTGGGGGGGCGTCTGTCATCATTTCCAGCGTTGTTCCCTTAAGAAAACCGTCAATCAACCACTCACGACAGCTTCGGGCAATCGTCCAATCCTATATTAGGAGTGACCCATACTGCACCAGTAACAGGGAAGAGAATCTAAGCGTCCCTCCTTTTTATTTGCATAAAATCTCCAGAAGGAACTGGTAGTATTTTACCTTAAAGAGGGAGCACTAGATAACTCATGGAGTGACTTTTGCACCATTTGAATATCGAGTCATGTGAACAGATAGTCTACTAAGAATATCCTTTAAAAAAAAACTCTTTTCTGAAGCCCCAGGCCAGGAAGTTAGGACACTGGTTCTATTCCCACCTCTGCCACTGTGGCTGCAACTTGGGGCACCTCATGTAGCCTCTCTAGGCAGTTTCCTCTACTGCAAAACCTGAATGGACTGAACAAGTGATCCATAAGGCCCCACTATGGACCCCAATTCCTGAGGAAACCCAATCCCCAGTGTGGCGATGAGGAGGCGGGGCCTTTGGGGAGGCAATTCGGCTGTGAAGGCGCAGCCCTCATGACTGGGATTAGTGCCCTCAGAAGGGGCTGAAGGAACCAAGAGTCCTACACTTCTACTAGGCGAGGACGCAGAAGCTGCCCTCTAGGAACTAGAAACCACTCACCAGACAACAAATTTCTCAACACCTTGATCTTGGATTTTCAGCCTCCGGAACTGTGAGAAATAAATTGTTGTTGTTTAAAAGCTACCTGGTTGGGCTGGGCGCGGTGGCTCAAGCCTGTAATCCCAGCACTTTGGGAGGCCGAGACGGGTGGATCACGAGGTCAGGAGATCGAGACCATCCTGGCTAACACGGTGAAACCCCGTCTCTACTCAAAAATACAAAAAACTAGCCGGGCGAGGTGGCGGGCGCCTGTAGTCCCAGCTACTCGGGAGGCTGAGGCAGGAGAATGGCGTAAACCCCGGAGGCGGAGCTTGCACTGAACCGAGATCACGCCACTGCACTCCAGCCTGGGCGACAGAGCGAGACTCCGTCTCAAAAAAAAAAAAAAAAAAGCTACCTGGTTGATGGCATTTTGTCACAGCAGTCCAAACGGACTCAGTGGCCCCTTTCGCTCCAAACATCTGTGATTCTAGTCTCCCCAGCTAGATGCTAAAACCCATGAGAGGAGGGATGGGACAATTTTGGAATCTTCTGAAAAAGTCCCTTTGTAAACCCTAACCCAAGAAGGTTTTCCCCCAGCTAGAAGCCACCCCCTTCCTGCAACCCAGGTCTTCAGACCAAGCTGGCCAGGACTGTTCTGTGTGCCAGGAGGAGGACAGGAGATGCTGACACAGCAGAGCCTGGTTCACAGATCTCGACTTCCAGAGATCTGGGTTCAAATACTGCGTATGACCTTGGGCTATAGTGATATCACCTCTCTGAGCCTAAGATGCCTCATGGATGAAATAAGAACACTAACATCATAAGATTAAGATTACTAACAATAACATATGAAAAGCATCTGGCACAAAGAAAGCACTCAACAAATGTTAGCTTGCTTCTCCTTCCCTCCCTTCCTTCCTTTCTTCCTTCCCCCCAGAAAGTGGCTAGGACGCGGAACTGGGTTATTTTGCATGTTTTGTCCTTAGGTTGATTTTCTTATACAAATCCGTATCATGTGGCCATCTTGGTTTGCTCTCCTAGCAATTCTGTTGCTGTAAATCCAAGACTGTATTTAGGCTGCTCACACCACTGGAGCAGAAAAACCCAGCTAACTTTGCCAGCTTAGGGACTTTGGGGGACTCATCTTGCATTTTGCCTCCATGGGGAAAACACCAATCAGCCTTTGGGAAATGGCACCATGGGTCTCCAGCTGATAGGTGGGAGAGCAGTGAAGGGGCAAAGGGAGAGATGGCGAATTCAGCACCTCCCAAGGACTGGTAGTAGGGAAGATAGCGCTCTGGGGGTGCAGGGATGGAGTGTGGGGGCACTGCACAAGTAGGGAGCTCAGCTACTTTACTGGGAACTCCAGGCATGTAAAGGTTCTCTGAGCCTTGGTTTCCTCATCCATAAAAACGGAACAGAAAATATCTACATCAATATCTACATTGTAGTGATGATTAAATCAGATACTACATAGGGCAGTATTCCATGAATATTCATTTTTCCTCCCTCCCTTTCTCAGGAAGGAGGCAAAGGCCTCCCAAAAGAAGCAGACACATTTACATGACTGCCTTGTAGAAAATGGACTTTTAAGAGATTTAACTGATGCAGAAAACACCCAGGATTATCACTAGAGTTGGCTGCACCACATAAGCTATTCCCAAAGCATGCAGAATGAGCCACATGATGAAACGGAGTTTTCTATGTAGTGGGCTGATGCCTAAAAGGCATCTGAGGAGATCAACAGCCAGTTGCATCTTAGTTTCTTATTCCATGACCAAGAAATGAGTTGGAGGACGGAGGGAGTTAATTTGTGTGTTAGAGAGGCAAGGGCAACCCCACAGCTTGCAAAAAAACAAAAATAGGTGCATTTTATTTAAAC
The DNA here is from genome assembly GCF_000951045.1 of Mandrillus leucophaeus. Taxonomy (NCBI): domain Eukaryota; kingdom Metazoa; phylum Chordata; class Mammalia; order Primates; family Cercopithecidae; genus Mandrillus; species Mandrillus leucophaeus. The sequence goes on along the minus strand of NW_012107697.1, from coordinate 244,402 downwards.
AACGGAACAAACATCAGAGAGCATCCCCTGCAAAGCCCCCACCCAAGAGCCAGCTGATGGAAGCGGGGCTGCAGGACGCCCTGCCAAAACGGCAGCATCTCCAACTGCACAAGACCCCTTGCTGCCAGGGCTGGGCACCAGCCTAGCCCCTTGCCTGCCTGCCTACCTGCCTGCCTGAGGCAGCCTTGGAATCAGGGCAGGGGTGGCACAGGTAGAAAAGACAGATGGAAACAATGCCCATGAATATATCCAACGTGTCCTAGGAGGAAAAAAACCGTCATGAGGACCAGAAGCCATCCCAATCTATTTTTGGCCTCCCAGAGAAGTTGTGTTGAGACCTGAGACTCCAGCTGAAATGGCTCCCTGAGGAGCCCCAGGGAGCAGGAGGGGTGCTCCTGAAGACAGCCCCCGAGGAAAACACAGTCCTGCAGAGGGACAGCCCCCAGCACCCTCTGGCAGGGCTCTGGACAGTCAAAAAGAGAAACAGAATGCTCAAGAAAAAAGGCATTTAAAAATTAAGAAAGAAAAGAAATACAAAAAAGAAAGGGTCTGATCTGAGGCTGAGGTATTGGAGATAGATGTGGTCCCAGAGAAACCAGGTCCCAGGGTACACACATGCTGGGGGTCTCTGTCCCGATGAACTAAGAACCATATGCACAACCTTCTTGGGAGCCCCGAGCAGTGCGCTGCAGGGCCAAGGAAACAACCAGCTCCAAAGGGACTCCCTGAGCCTCCGAAGGCAGCTCCTCTAACACCTCCCTTCCTCCCAAAGGGCTCCCGTCCCTGATGCCCCACAGCCACACCATCAGCTTGCCATGTCAATGACAGGAGCTCGTTACAAGTCCGCACATTTTAGCCCGAGATAGGTTATATAGTCACAGAATGTGTGGCTTTACTGTTCCACTCAACCCCCTGGTCCCTGGTGGCTCCTGCAAGTCAAAGGGGGCAGAAGGGTGCTTCCTCAGATGGAAGAAGGCAGGCAGCTCCTCAGGCACTTGGTCTGGGTGGAGGAGAGGCTGAGCTGCCCCAAGCCCCTGCTCAGGGCCTCAGAAGCGATACACCTTCACTCTGTTGTGCTCATCGAGGCCCAGCTGCAGGAGGCTCAAAGTGGCTGTTGGCTTGGGTGTTGAAGAGAAGAGAGGTCTGGCCACAAGGTGAAGGAAAACTGCAGTCACTGGGCATAGCCAGGCAAGGGCCATGAAAGGGTCAAAGGCTGAACAGGATCCTCCTCAGCCCTTTAGGGCACAAGCCTGAGCCCCACAGCCCAGCCCGGTTTGGGAACCAAGTAAAAGGATACAACTTGGGGTCATTCTTGACACGTTCCAGCCACCTCCTGTTGGCTTCAATTATGCCCTGAAAGGTGGTGCTGCCCACCTCAGGGACTTGGGAATGGGAGTGCTGTAGGAGCCGGAGCTGCTCACTGGCAAGGAAGAGGAGAGCATGGGAGAGGGGAGAGAGGAGGCGTGGAAGTGCCAGAGGATGTGCAGAGGCCATCACATCTGTCACCTCCTCCCTCTTCCTCTCAGCTAGCAGAGCAGCTTCTCTGCGGTCCCTAGCAATTCAAAGCTTCAAAACATCTGGCCCCTCAGAACAGTTCCCAAACGGGAAGGCGGTGGACACCCTCTGCCCCCTTGCTGGGTGCTACTGATATGAGGCTCTGGGCTCCCACATCTGCCTGCTCCCACCAATCTCATCAGCAAAGCGCTCCCCTCTGTCAACTCGATCCTTGGCCAGCGTCAGCTCTCAAGTTGGCCAAAGGGTTGGTGGGGGGTACCCATTGTTAGGGGCCTGAGGGAGGGAGAGGGGGATATATCTGGCAAGGAATAAGATGAATGGAAAATTAATAACAGGTTTAAATAATTGCCCATCTGTCTCCTCCACAGGGTGTCCCTCTCACTCCAGATGTTGCTCAGCAGGACTTGGGAAAGAAGGGAGCCACAGGAAGCAAACAAGAGCTCAAGGGCAAAGACAAAGGCCAGACTCCAGAGCTGGAGGAGCTAGAGGGAGGGGCAGGGGCGGGGTCCTACCAGGGGCTGACTCCTCCCCACAGGGGCCAGAAGGCAGCTTCCTCAGGGGGTTGGCTGGGTAAGCCCAGCCCTTCCCCACCAGGACCTTGGCGGTGTGGACTTGACTTCCCTCTGGTTGCGGATGGGCGCCTCAGACCCAGGCAAGTGGGGACAGCTCTGTGGACTAGAGGCCTGCCTGACTTCTTGGGGTGAGACCAGGAAGCCTGCTCCCCTCAGAGGTCTACCCGCCCAGGGAGGCGCAGGGAGCAGCTATGACGTTCCACCCCAACCAGGCCCCAGGGAGGCTCACCTGGCAGACACGTATCCCAGCCTGCTCTCCAGCGGGGCGGGGCTGTTGCTGAGCAGCGGGATGCCAGCTGGAAGAGCATAGGGACAGGGCTCAGAAATGGGCAGTGGTCACCACCCTGCTCACCAGCGCCTCTTGCCTCCCCAGAATAAACAATAAAAGGAAACGTTTCAGTGGCTAGAGGCCAGAGACAGGTGAGAGACAGGAATGGTCCTATTTATTTTATTTTTAAAACTTAATCTACTTTTCAATTTGGGTTAGGGCAGAAAGAAGATATTTTGTTTTCCCTCAAATGCCTGTGTTTCATGGCTTTTCATAATCCTCAGCAGGGCTGAGACCCGGGGAGGCCACCTGGCTCAGAAGCAAGAATTAACCACACAGCCAAGAGGTTCCGAGCAGAACCCTGGAGTCACAGAGACACGGGGTCACAGCTGAGTTTGTTATTCTCTCACTGGGTACCCTGGAGCATGCTACTTAACCTCTCTGAAACTCAGTTTCCTCATCTGTAAAATGGGGATAAATAATTACTACCTCAGAGAATAAGAACTAAATGAAAAAATATATATATAAACTGCTTGGCCCATAATGCATTGCACAAGATGGTAGCTATTAAGATAATGACAACAATGACCTTTTAGGTTCTGCTGAGCTCCAAAATCCATAAGAAAGGCCCCAGTCAGCCAGGCTCCATCTAAACCATCCTGACCCACAGAACTCCTGGCTGCAGGGCCACCTGCAATGTCTCCTTCCCCAGGGACCCACAGGCAGAGTCAATGGACCAATGGACTATGGCAACGTTGGGGGAGGAGAGGTGTGGCAAAGGGATGCAAAGGAGGAAGAGGGAAAAAGGAGCAGGAGAAAGAGGGTAGAAGAAAAAGAAGGAAGAGGAGGAGGAGGCAGGTGGGAAGGCTCCGCCCAGAGTGGGGCTTACATGGAAAATACTTGCGCCACTTCTCCAACAGGAAGTCGTCCACTGTTTGAGCCACAGAGGAGGGGAGCCTGGGCCCCTGCCCTGAATCCCAGGCCCACTGGGTGGACGTGGGTGTAGCAGATGATAAGGCTGAGAACCTGGCCAGGGAGCCGTAGTAGGTGGGGGTGGGGGTGCTTTTGGAGGCCCGGGGAGGGAGCTGGGCTGGCGTGGAGGCGAGGAGCGGTGGCGGCGACTGAGGGTTGAGGCTGTCCAGGATGCTAAGGACACTGCTCAGCTGGCTGCTGATTTGCCGGAGGGAGTGGCTCAGCCCATGGATCTTGCGGGAGGTAAGACCTGGGGTTGAGTCAACTGAAAGAAAAGAGGTGGATGGTGGGAAGGGACTCAAGCTCAGGACCCTGGACCATTCCCAGACACAGCTGTCATGCAGCAACCTACTGGCCACCCCTCCCTGCTTCTCCAAACAGCCCCGTAGCCTTATGAGGGGGTCAGGGATGGCAGGGCTTCTGTGTTCCAGACAGTGCCGGTGAGAAGCTGGGAAACAGGTTTCCAGGGTAAGGCCCTGGGTGACGGGCCCAGGACCCCAGAGAGAAGGAAGGGGAGAGGGCCCTTCCATCACATACAGGCCAGAGCAGCCGAAAGAGAAGAGCCTCCCCAAGGAGGCCCTGGAAGAGAAAGGTCAGCAGGGCCAGCGGTCACACTGTAGAGTGCTCTGCAGCATTCAGAAGGCTTCCCTGACCTTTCAGCCCCGTGTGCTGGCAAACCTAGATGGTCTGATCCCTTCCCAGCATTGACTGAGCACCTGGTCCAGACACCAGCTCACAGAGGCCTCCCTCTGCAGGGAAGGGGGTTCTTCTTCTGTTCCCCAAGTTCCTCCCATTCCATGGATACCATGGTCCTCACCCCACATCTCCCCGACTCACTCCTCTGCTGCCACCACCACTCACAGTGAGGCAGGGAACAAGATTCGGAACTTTCACTGCTTAGGCTGTCCATGTCACTGAGGTCGAAGGTTACCGCCTTCTTGGTGGGGGATCCTCCCAGAGTGCCCTCATCTGAGGCCTGCAGGGTAGAGTTAGCAGTTATGACGGACCTCTCCCACATGCTTTCTACCCTTCTTCTTTCCTTTCTAGGAAGTGGCTAGGACACTGAGCTAGGTTCTTCTGTATGTTTTGTCTTTAAGCTGGTTTTCTTACACAAATCCATCAAACATGGCCATCTCCATTTGTTCTCCTAGCAATTTTGCTGCTACAAATTCAAGGCAGTATGTAGGCTGTTGCCCTTGTGCTGTGTGGGAACTGAGGACTTGGCGAGTAGACTCCTCTGGGGCCCAGAGTTCCACCAGGCACCCTGGGCAAAGCAAATCACATAGGGCTGCCTCACAGAGGGTGGGAGGGAAGCAAGGCTCAGCATATGTCCCAAATGCCTGAGACACAGACAACAGTGCCATCAGGCCCACACAGATCCCCACCACCCTTCCCAGTAAGCTCTCCCTGCAGTGTTACTGCACCTAAGCCTCCCCCGCGCTATATCTAAACCTCAGACACCCAGGAGAACGTCCACAAGGTCCCAGGGCAGGCAGGAAAACCTATCGTGTGTGTCCATTCCTGACGCCCTGGTCATACCTCTCCTTAGGGACCAGGGTAGGGTAAGGGCTCGGCCCTCTTCTCGGGCACCTTGTGTGTCCATTCCTGACGCCCTGGTCATACCTCTTAGGGACCAGGGTAGGGTAAGGGCTCGGCCCTCTTCTCGGGCACCTTGTGTGTCCATTCCTGACGCCCTGGTCATACCTCTCCTTAGGGACTAGGGTAGGGTAAGGGCTCGGCCCTCTTCTCGGGCACCTTGTGTGTCCATTCCTGACGCCCTGGTCATACCTCTCCTTAGGGACCAGGGTAGGGTAAGGGCTCGGCCCTCTCCTCAGGCACCTTTAGCAAGAGGGTCCAGGTGTATTCAGGACCATTCAGCACAGGTATCCAAACCCACAGGTGTCTTCAACAAACTCAGAACTGAAGCCACTGCCACCTTCATCAGCCAGTAGACAAGCCTACTGCCCAATCCTGGGCCCTAGAGGTCCAGCTCCCCCAATGCAGGACCAAAGAACTCAACCCAATCCCAAGCACAGAAGAGGAAGGCCAGGGCCCACTGGGCTATGTGGCCGTGGGGCTGCACCTCTTCCCAAAGAGAGGACTCCAGCTGATTCAGTTTCTCCTCTTTCTTCTTCAGGAGGCTGTGGCCTTTCCGCATGGCCGACTTCATCTCATCCAGGTGCCTGGTCTCCTGCAGCCAAGGAGAAAACAGAGGAGAAATGACTACCTACACAGACGCTGGAGTCCCAACCCTGCCATTTGCTGACTGGGTGATCTTGAACAAATTACTATAGTCTGCTTTCTCATCTGGAAAAGAGAACTACGACTTTTCATAGGGTCGTGAGAATTACATGAGAAAGAGTATGTGACTATGTTGCATGCTTAACACCATGCCCACACCTTAAAAACTCTCAAATGGGTACTGTTAACCAAATGGTTATCATTTATTATGGTTATTGTTTTTAGAGATGAGGTCTCACCATCACCCAGGCTGCAGTGCAGTGGTCTGATCACAGCTGATTGCAGCCTCAACCTCCTGGGCTCAGGCAATCCTCCCACCTCAGCCTCCCAAGTAGCTGGGACTACAGATGTGTGCCACCACACCTAGCTATGTTTTTTTTGTTTTGTTTTGTTTTGTTTTTTTGTAGAGACAGAGTTTTGCAATGTTGGCCAGGCTGGTCTCAAAATCAAGTGATCCTCCAGCCTCAGCCTCCCAAAGCACTGGGAATACAGGCATGAGCCACCACATCAGCCGCAAATGGTTATTATCACTGCTCCAATTATCATTACTCTCATCACCACCACCACCATGGTTGAGAGGGGTTAAGCAGGGCAATGACAGGGCCGCAGGCAGCATGTTTATAACCCTGGGAAGCTGCCCCTCTGTCTGTTCCAGCCTCATGCTCTCTGCTGACCCCAAGCCAGTCCTAGGAGCCACTGGGGCCTGAGCCCTTTACCAGTTCTGAACACCATCACATTTCTTTTCTTTTCTTTTAAATAGAGTCTCACTGTGTCACCCATGCTGGAGTCCAGTGGCACAATCTTGGCTCACTGCAACCTCCACCTCCTCCTGGGTTCAAGCAATTCTCCTGCCTCAACCTCCTGAGTAGCTGGGATTACAGGCACGCATCTCCACACCCAGCTAATTATCTTTAGTAGAGACAGGGTTTCACCATGTTGGTCAGGCTGGTCTCGAACTCCTGACCTCAAGTGATTCACCCACCTCTGCCTCCCAAACGGCTAGGATTACAGGCATGAGCCACCACACCCGGCTGAGCACCATCAGATTTCTAAGGGCCCAGGTGATCCAAGAAAGCTCACCCTACTAGGACCCTCAACTGGTCAAAGATCTGTGATCCCAACTAATAATAATGAAGTATCTGCTTTTTCATTGCAAATTAGGCTATCAGAGAAGCAGGGTGGGTAACTAACTCAAAGCCTTTTGCTAAGTGTGTTCAAAAGATTTTCATGTACGAACAAAGTCTTTAGTGTGACAGAATGGAAAGGCAACGCACTGGGTTTGGAAGTACTAAACATTAATCATACTCTTCACCAGGCAAATGGGACTATTACTACTGCCTTGCACATTATAAAGGGTTATTGATATAGTTTGGCTCTATGTCTCCACACAAATCTCATCTAGAATTATACTCCCACAATTCCCATGTGTTGTGGGAGGGACCTGGTGGGAGATAATCTGAATCATGGGGGCCATTCCCGCCATACTGTTCTCATGATAGTAAGTCTCATGAGATCTGATGGGTTTATTGGGGGGTTCTGCTTTTGCTTCTTCCTCATTTTTACTTGCCACCACCATGTGAGAAGTGCCTTTTGCCTCCCGCCATGATTTTGAGGCTTCCCCAGAATCATTTCCCCAGTGGAACTGTAAGTTCAATTAAACCTCTTTTTCTTCCTAGGTTCAGATATGTCTTTATCCACAACATGAAAACGAATTAATACAGTAAGTTGGTACCAGGAGTGGGGTGTTGCTGAAAAGATACCCCAAATGTGGAAGCGACTTTGGAAATGGGTAACAGGCAGAGGCTGGAACAGTTTGGAGGGCTCAGAAGAAGACAGGAAAATGTGGGAAAGTTTGGAACCTCCTACAGACTTGTTGAAAGGCTTTCACAAAAATGCTGATAGTGATATGAACAACAAGGTCCCGGCTGAGGTGGTCTCAGATGGAGATGAGGAACTTGTTGGGAACTAGAGCAAAGGTGACTCTTGTTATGTTTTAGCAAAGAGACTGGCAGCATTTTGCCCCAGCCCTAGAGATCTGTGGAACTTTGAACTTGAGAGAGATGATTTAGTGTCTCTGACGGAAGAAATTTCTAAGCAGCAAAGCATTCAAAAGGTGACTTGGGTGCTGTTAAAAACATTTCATTTTAAAAGAGAAACAGAGTATAAAAGTTCAGAAAATTTGCAGCCTGATGATGCAGTAGAAAAAAAAACCCTGGAGGGGCTGGGAAGATGGCCAAACACGGACAGCTCCAGTCTGCAGCTCCCAGCGAGATCAATGCAGAAGGCAGGTATTTCTGCATTTCCAACTGAAGTACCCAGCTCATCTCATTGGGGCTGGTTAGACAGTGGGTGCAGCCCATGGAGGGCGAGCCAAAACAAGGTGGGCGTTGCCTTAACCTGGAAGACAAGGGGTCAGGGAACTCCCTCCCCTAGCCAAGGGAAGACACAAGGGACTGTGCCTTGAGGGTGCATTCTGGCCCAGATACTATGCTTTTCCCATGGTCTTCACAACCCTCAGACCAGGAGATTCCCTCAGGAATCTACACCACCAGGGCACTAGGTTTCAAGCACAAAACTGGGCAGCCATTTGGGTAGACATCGAGCTAGCTGCAGGAGTTTTTTCATACCCCAGTGGCACCTGGAATGCCAGTGAGACACAACCATTCACTCCCCTGGAAACGGGGCTAAAGCCAGGGAGCCAAGTGGTCTAGTTCCAGATCCCACCCCCACAGAGCCCAGCAAGCTAAGATCCACTGGCTTGAAATTCATGCTGCTAGCACAGCAGTCTGAAGTTGACCTAGGATGCTCGAGCTTGGTGGGAGAGGGGTGTCCGCCGTTGCTGAGGCTTGAGTAGGCGGTTTTCCCCTCACAGTGTAAACAAAGCCACCAGGAAGTTCGAACTGGACTGAGCCCGCCACAGTTCCAGAAAACTGCTGTAGCCAGACTGCCTCTCTAGATTCCTCCTCTCTGGGCAGGCATATCTGAAAGAAAGGCAGCAGCCCTAGGCAGGGGCTTACAGATCAAACTCCCATCTCCCTGGGACAGAGTACATGGAGGAAGGGACAGCTGTGGGTGCAGCTTCAGCAGACTTAAATGTTCCTTCCTGCTGGCTCTGAAGAGAGCAGCAGATCTCCCAGCACAGTACTCAAGCCCTGCTAAGAGACAGACTGCCTCCTCAAGTGGGTCCCTGACCCCCATGCCTCCTGGCTGGGAGACATCGCCTAGCAGGGGTCGACAGACACCTCATACAGGAGAGCTCCAGCTGGCATCTGGTGGGTGCCCCTCTGGGACAAAGCTTCCAGAGGAAGGAAAAGGCAGCCATCTTTGCTGTTCTGCAGCCTCCACTGGTGATATCCAAGCAAATAGGGTCTGGAGTGGACCTCCAGCAAACTCCAGCAGACTTGCAGCAGAGTGGCCTGTTAGAAGGAAAACTAACAAACAGAAAGGAATAGCATCAACATCAACAAAAAGGACATCCACACAAAAACCTCATCTGAAGGTCACCAATATCAAAGACCAAAGGTAGATAAATCCATGAAGATGAGGAAAAACCAGCACAAAAAGCCTGAAAATTCTAAAAACCAGAATGTCTCTTCTCCTCCAAAGGATCACAACTCCTCACCAGCAAGGGAACAAAACTGGACGGAGAATGAGTTTGACGAACTGACAGAAGTAGGCTTCAGAAGGTGGGTAATAACAAACTCCTCTGAACTAAAGGTGCATGTTCTAACTCAATGTAAGGAAGCTAAGAATCTTGTAAAAAGGTTAGAGGAATTGCTAACTAGAATAACCAGTTTAGAGAAGAACATAAATGACTTGATGGAGCTGCAAAACAAGCACGAGAACTTCATGAAGCATACGCAAGTACAAATAACTGAATCGATCAAGCAGAAGAAAGGATATCAGAGATTGAAGATCAACTTAACGAAATAAAGCGTGAAGACAAGATTAGAGAAAAAAGAATGAAAAGGAACAAACAGGCCGGGCATGGTGGCTCACGCCTGTAATCCCAGCACTTTGAGACGGGCGGATCACGAGGTCAGGAGATCAAGCTCCTCCGCCGCCACCCCC
>NW_012107697.1:230994-232712 GCF_000951045.1 Mandrillus leucophaeus | reverse complement strand
GACACCCTAACACCACAATTAAAAGAACTAGAGAAGCAAGAGCAAACAAATTCAAAAGTTAGCAGAAGACAAGAAATAACTAAGATCAGAGCAGAACTGAAGGAGATAGAGACACAAAAAACCCTTCAAAAAATTAATCAATCCAGGAGCTGGTTCTTTGAAAAGATTAACAAAATAGACTGCTATCCAGATTAATAAAGAAGAAAAGAGAGAATAATCAAATAGACACAATAAAAAATAATAAAGGGAATATCACCACTGATCCCACAGAAATACAAACTACCATCAGAGAATACTATACACACCTGAATGCAAATAAACTAGAAACTCTAGAAGAAATGGATGAATTCCTGGACACACATACCCTCCTGAGACTAAACCAGGAAGAAGTTGAATCCCTGAATAGACCAATAACAAGTTCTGAAATTGAGGCAGTAATTAAAAGCCTACCAATCAAAAAAAGCCCACCAATCAAAAAAAGCCCAGGACCAGACAGATTTAAAGTCAAATTCTACAAGAGGTACAAAGAGGAGCTGGTACCATTCCTTCTGAAACTACTCCAAACAATAGAAAAAGAAGGATTCCTCCCTAACTCATTTTATGAAGCCAGCATCATCCTAATACCAAAAATCTGGCAGAGACACAACAAAAAAAGAAAATTTCAGGCCAATATCCCTGATGAACATCGATGTGAAAATCCTCAATAAAATACTGAATCTAGCAGCACATCAAAAAGCTTATCCACCACGATCAAGTCGGCTTCATCCCTGGGATGCAAGGCTGGTTCAACATATGTAAATCAATAAACATAATCTATCACATAAACAGAACCAACGACCAAAACACATGATTATCTCAATAGATGCAGAAAAGGCCTTCGATAAAATTCAACACTCCTTCATGCTAAAAACTCTTAATAAACTAGGTACTGATGGAATGTACTTCAAAATAATAAGAGCTATTTATGACAAACCCACAGCCAATACAATACTGAATGGGAAAAAAACTGGAAGCATTCCTTTGAAAACCGGCACAAGATAAGGATGCCCTCTCTCACCATTCCTATTCAACACAGTATTGGAAGTTCTGGCCAGGGAAATCAGGCAAGAGAAAGAAATAAAGGGTATTCGAATAGGAAGAGAGGAAGTCAAATGGTTTCTGTTTGCAGCTGACATGACTGTATATTTAGAAAACCTCATTGTCTCAGCCCAAAATCTCCTTAAGCTGATCAGCAACTTCAGCAAAGTCTCAGGATACAAAATCAATGTGCAAAAATCACAAGCATTCCTATACACCAATAATAGAGAAACAGAGAGCCAAATCATGAGTGAACTCCCATTCACAATTGCTACAAAGAGAATACCTAGGAATCCAACTTACAAGGGATGTGAAGGACCTCTTCAAGGAGAACTACAAACCACTTCTCAATGTTAAGAGAGGACAAAAACAAATTGAAAAACGTTCCATGCTCATGGATACAAAGAATCAGTATCGTGAAAATGACCATACTGCCCAAAGTAATTTACAGATTCAATGCTATCCCCATCAAGCTACCATTGACCTTCTTCACAGAATTAGAAAAAACTACTTCAAATTTCATATGGAACCAAAAAAGAGCCTGTATAGCCAAGACAATCCTAAGCAAAAAGAACAAAGCTGGAGGCATCATGCTACCTGACTTCAAACTATACTACAAGGCTACAGTAACCAAAACAGCA
>NW_012107697.1:220628-227999 GCF_000951045.1 Mandrillus leucophaeus | reverse complement strand
AGCCACTTCCCCAGCAGATGCCCACCCTGAGCACAGACCAGAGCTGCTGGGCTGGGGCTGGGCACTGTGAGTGTAGGGATGCCGCTGTTCAATACCCACAGTGTGCAGTGCCTGGGACTGACAGTGCCCCCACCCTAACTCTGAGAGGGATCGTGCCCGGGGCCTCCAGATAGATGACCAGACACTTCCAGCAATCTGTTTCTCCACTAGAAAAGAATGCCATGTCAAAGATCACAGTGGGCAGTTTCTTGGCTTGCCAGAGAAGATTGCTTAATCCTCCAGAACCTTCCCCACGAACTAAGCCCCACTGGTGATCACTGTCTCCTCACTTCAGCTCACCCAGCTCTACGATGCAGGTACTCACTTACCCCTTCATGGTACCCTAACCTGAAATAAGACAGGCTATGGGAACTCACCTGTTCAAGTATAAGTCCTCCTTGCTCTGGGAGAGAGAAGAAGACACCTCTTTGGTCTGGTTCTAGGGACACATGGTAGAAAAGTCCACTGAGTGTAGCAAAAGCAGATACCCTGCAGGTTCAAGACCCCAAAGCTCCTCCCAGTGGTCTAGACAGGGAGATGGCTCTCCAGCTGCCAGGCACTGTTTACTTATAGATATCATCTGACTGGTGGAGACGACTGGTAGCTGGGAATAAGAACAGACCAGGTCCCACAGAGAGCAGAACCAGCCCCTCCTGATACCTCAGCCCACCATATACTCCTCCCTTCCTGAGGTTCCACCCCTCCGGATGACCCATCCCCTCTGGAATTACTCCCCTGATGCCTAGCCCCTCCCAATGCCCCACCCCCTCCTGGTACCCCCGCCCCCAGCTCACTGTCCCAAGGGATTTCCTCAGGTCCTCAATGTGGAGATCCGGCTCAAAATGTGGGGAAACATTATTTTTCTCAACTGTCACTTCTCTCAACAGGTGCTGCTTCTTTTGAGCTTCAGCCTCCAGGCTGCTGAGCAGGGAGAGGGGAGTGAGAGGCAGGGCGGTGGCAGAGGTGGGGGGTGAAGTGGGTCAGAACCATCTCCACCCCCTCACTCCCACCCATCAAAGTCCCTGAGGAACAATAGCACCAGAGATCCCCTGCTTTTCACACCATCTTAACAACCCCAACTCCCTACAAAATGTAGCCACAGGCTCTTCTGCCTAGCTCCCAAGCTGGGACTCCACCTCTCCCTATTAATTGGGCCATGATGCAAGCAGCAGAGGTCAGAGGGCAGAGGGCAGGCAGGAGGCAGTCAGCGGGGCTAAGTGCAGGGTGCCCATGCCACCTGATGTGTTTCTGCAGTTGCTGGCTCTGGGCCTGTAGCAGATCCACTTCGGACTCCAGCTTCAGCTTGCGGGCCTGCAGCTCATCAAGAATTTTCCGGAGCTGTTGGTTTGACTGCAACAGGTGGGTGTGCTCCTTCTGTGCCTCCTCCAGCTGCTGATGGGTGGCTGTGGCTTCCTAGGGGCAGAAGGAAATATAGAAGCACCCAGAGACAGCACAGGGAGACAGCAGGGAGCAGGCAGCACTAGAGGGTAGGGAAGCCAGAGGAGGATGGGCTGGGGATGAACTCAAAGCCACTGAAGTCACCACCTCCGAGGTCAGGAGGTCTGCAGGCTCCTGTCCCACCACAGCCCCACTCCCTTGAGGTTCCCAAGTGGGGTCCACAGAGTGGCACTATTTGTGGAATACTGGCCAAGAGAGTTTGGAACCCCAGTGCCCCGGACAGATCAGATGAGCAAAATATGGGGAACAGGGAGAAGAAAGACAGGGGATGGAGGAAAAACAGGAAGGAGGACAAAAGAGGGAGACAAACCTCACTCTTCAGAGCAACCTGCCTCTGCACATCAAGCAGCTGCTGCTTCTCCCTCCGGGCAGTCTCCTCCTTGCAGAGAAGAGATAGGATTTTCTGGCTGACTGCAGACCCCAGGTCTGAGGGGCTGGGCCTGCCCTGTGCTAGAGGAGCTATGACTCTGAGGTCAAGGACTCCCGCAGATCCCTCACCTGGACCTCCAGCAGAGCCAATCTGGCCTTGACATCTTTAGCTCTGGTTTCAAGGTCCAACTCTAAATCTTGGAGCTTCCTTTCCTGCCCAGAAAGAGAAAGACATAAGCACAGAAAGAGTGTAAGGCATTAGCTGAGGGGCAGGAGGGGGTTCCAGAACCCACCATGCCACACCGCAACCTCCACTCTGGGCTCAGGCTTCCTCGCTGTGTGCCCCTGCAGCCTCCCAGGAAGGCTCCGCACCTTGTTTACTTCCTGCTGGAGCAAGGAGACGCGAAGGTGCCAACCCCAATGCCTTACAGGGGCTGACCTCTAGTTCTAATCCTGGGTGTGTTCCCTGGCCCAGAAAACAAAGCAGCAAGGATGCCCCAGCTTGGAGATGGCCAGTGAGAGACTCGCACTCCAGAAGCTGTCAGGCTCCATCCTGCTGGGGCCACGCGTTTGCTCCCAGCACCTTCTTACTGTGCATGGAGGGGTCACAGTGGGCTCACCCTGCCCCAGGCCCCTCACCTGCTCCCTGTGCCGGCGCCGCAAGTCCTCAAGACGCTTGTGTTGCTCCTGCCTCACAGTCTCCAATTCTCGCTCATGGGCCCTCTGTAGGCGCTCCAGCTCTCCGGTCAGGTGCCCCAGAAGTTCAGCCCGCTGCTTCCTCTCCTGCAGGGAGGATGGGCCCACTGGTGGGAAGCTGCGGCGGCCCCTTCCACCACAAAAATCACAGCTCCCGCAGCCCTGCAGCCTTGCGTCAATAAGATCAGGGACACCGTCGGTTCCCTAAAGCCAGCTCTTGGAGAAGAGGAGGGTTACAAGCACAGCACCGGCCCTGACCCCAGCAAGCCTGCGGCCCTCTACGGCTGAAGCAGAGGCTGGCCAGATACCATGACGGAATCCCCCTCTGGCTCTCCTATGGCTCCACCATACACAACTTTTCCTCCTTAAGGAATGAGAGGTCACTGATAAAGTATCACTGTTCTTCAGCATGGTCATAATTGGTTGGGGGAAGGGATGCAGCAAATTTCGTCATGGGACTGCTATTTCTGCCCTGGAAAAGATCCTAGAAAGAGTCTGGGATACTGGTTCCAGTTACTGGAGCAGTAGTCTTAACACCCTGCAGGCTGTCTCTTATACACATCTAGATGTGTATAAGAGACAGTCAATGATAGACTGGATAAAGAAAATGTGGCACATATACACCATGGAATACTATGCAGCCATAAAAAAGGATGAGTTCATGTCCTTTGTAGGGACATGGATGAAGCTGGAAACTACTATTCTCAGCAAACTAACACAGGAACAGAAAACCAAACACTGCATGTTCTCACTCATAAGTGGGAGTTGAACAATGAGAATACATGGACAGAGAAGGAAACATCACACACCAGGGCCTGTGAGGGTGGGGGACTAGGGAAGGGTAACATTAGGAGAAATACCTAATGTAGATGACAGGTTGATGGGTGCAGCAAACTACCATGGCACGTGTATGCCTATGTAACAAACCTGCATGTTCTACACATGTACCCCAGAACTTAAAGTATAATTTAAAAAAAGAGAAGAAAGAAAAGAAAAACCCGTTTTTTTGAGGAGAAATTCAAGCTAGCTGCAGAAATTTGCATATGTAACAAGGAGCAAAATGTTAATCCCCAAGACAATGGGGAAAATGTCTCCAGGACATGTCATAGGTCTTCATGGCAGCCCCTCCCATCACAGACCCAGAGGCCTAGGAGGAAAAAATGGTTTCCCCAGGGTTCCCATGCTGTGTGCAGCCTAGGGACTTGGTGCCCTGCATCCCAGCTGCTCCAGCCATTGCTAAAAGGGGGCAAGGTACAGCTTGGCCCATGATTTCAGAGGGTGCAAGCCCCATATCTTGGCAACTTCCACGTGGTGTTGAGCCTGCGGCTGCACAAAATTCAAAAACTGAGGTTTGAGAACCTCTGCCTAGACTTCAGAAGATGTATGGAAACACCTGGATGCCCAGGCAAAAGTCTGCTACAGGGGTGGGGCCCTCATGGAGAACTTCTGCTAGGGCAGTTCAGAAGGGAAATGTGGGGTCAGTGCCCCCACACAGAGTCCCTACTGAGGCACTGCCTAGTGGAGCTGTGAGAAGAGGGCCACCATCCTCCAGACCCCAGAATGGTAGATCCATCAATAGCTTGCACTGTGCACCTCAAAAAGCCACAGATACTCAATGCCAACCTGTGAAGGCAGCCGGGAAGTGGGCTGTACCCTGCAAAACCATGGGGCGGAGATGCCAAAGACTATGAGAACCTGCCTCTTGCATCAGTGTAACCTGGATGTGAGACATGGAGTCAAAGGAGATCATTTTGGAGCTTTAAAATTTGACTGCTCCACTGGATTTCAGACTTGCATGGGCCCTGTAACTCCTTTGTTTTTGGCCAATTTCTCCCATTTGGAATGGCTGTATTTACCCAATGCCTGTACCCCCACTGTATCTAGAAAGTCACTAGCTTGTTTCTGATTTTACAGGCTCATAGGCAGAAGGGACTTGCCTTGTCTCAGATGAGACTTTGGACTGTGGACTTTTGGGTTAATGGTGAAATGAGTTAAGACTTTGGGGGACTGTTGGGAAGGCATGATTGGTTTTGAAATGTGAGGACATGAGATATGGAGGGGCAAGAGGTGGAATGATAGGGTTTGGCTGTGTCCCAATCCAAATCTCATCTTGAACTGTACTCCCATAATTCCCATGTGTTGTGGGAGGGACCTGGTGGGAGATAATTTGAATCACGGGGCCATTTCCCCCATACTGTTCTCGTGATAGTGAATAAGTCTCACAGGATCCTGATGGGTTTATCACGGGTTTCTGCTTTTGCTTGTTCCTCATTTTCTCTTGCCACCACCATGTAAGAAGTACCTTTCACCTCCTGCCATGATTCTGAGGCCTCCCCAGCCATGTGGAACTGTAGGTTCAATTAAACCTCTTTTTCTTCCCAGTTTCAAGTATGTCCTTATCAGCAGCATGAAAACGGACTAATACAGTTATCATGAGGTTCAAATTATTTACTACTAGAAAAGATGTTTGCATGCTATGCATTGCCATGGAAATATAAGTGACCCAGTGCCAAGGTGGCCACTCTCATGGAGTCCCGAGAATGACCAACTGAGGGGGAGCCCAAAGGAGTGTTTTGCTAACTCTCCCCACCTCCCACACACAGGGCTGGCAGGTTCTTCCCAAAGCTCCTGACCTTCTCCAGGTTCTCGCGCATATCTTCCAGGGCCTTGATGCCTGGTGGGTCTTTGGCCACCTCCTGCGCACTGGCCAGCTCATGGCGCCAATGCTGCTGGGCAGCTTTCAGAGCTGTCTGCCGCCTCCGCATGGAGTGTGTCTGCCGCACAAGGAACTCCTTAGCACTACGGAGGGCTACCCCCTCAGTAGAGAGGAGGTGCCAGACATTGTGGGAGGACAGGCTGGAGCAGGAGAGTTGAAAAAGGAAAACAGAAGCCTCTGAGAACTCTGCTCTGGGTCACATAGCCACTTCCCCAGCAGATGCCCACCCTGAGCACAGACCAGAGCTGCTGGGCTGGGGCTGGGCACTGTGAGTGTAGGGATGCCGCTGTTCAATACCCACAGTGTGCAGTGCCTGGGACTGACAGTGCCCCCACCCTAACTCTGAGAGGGATCGTGCCCGGGGCCTCCAGATAGATGACCAGACACTTCCAGCAATCTGTTTCTCCACTAGAAAAGAATGCCATGTCAAAGATCACAGTGGGCAGTTTCTTGGCTTGCCAGAGAAGATTGCTTAATCCTCCAGAACCTTCCCCACGAACTAAGCCCCACTGGTGATCACTGTCTCCTCACTTCAGCTCACCCAGCTCTACGATGCAGGTACTCACTTACCCCTTCATGGTACCCTAACCTGAAATAAGACAGGCTATGGGAACTCACCTGTTCAAGTATAAGTCCTCCTTGCTCTGGGAGAGAGAAGAAGACACCTCTTTGGTCTGGTTCTAGGGACACATGGTAGAAAAGTCCACTGAGTGTAGCAAAAGCAGATACCCTGCAGGTTCAAGACCCCAAAGCTCCTCCCAGTGGTCTAGACAGGGAGATGGCTCTCCAGCTGCCAGGCACTGTTTACTTATAGATATCATCTGACTGGTGGAGACGACTGGTAGCTGGGAATAAGAACAGACCAGGTCCCACAGAGAGCAGAACCAGCCCCTCCTGATACCTCAGCCCACCATATACTCCTCCCTTCCTGAGGTTCCACCCCTCCGGATGACCCATCCCCTCTGGAATTACTCCCCTGATGCCTAGCCCCTCCCAATGCCCCACCCCCTCCTGGTACCCCCGCCCCCAGCTCACTGTCCCAAGGGATTTCCTCAGGTCCTCAATGTGGAGATCCGGCTCAAAATGTGGGGAAACATTATTTTTCTCAACTGTCACTTCTCTCAACAGGTGCTGCTTCTTTTGAGCTTCAGCCTCCAGGCTGCTGAGCAGGGAGAGGGGAGTGAGAGGCAGGGCGGTGGCAGAGGTGGGGGGTGAAGTGGGTCAGAACCATCTCCACCCCCTCACTCCCACCCATCAAAGTCCCTGAGGAACAATAGCACCAGAGATCCCCTGCTTTTCACACCATCTTAACAACCCCAACTCCCTACAAAATGTAGCCACAGGCTCTTCTGCCTAGCTCCCAAGCTGGGACTCCACCTCTCCCTATTAATTGGGCCATGATGCAAGCAGCAGAGGTCAGAGGGCAGAGGGCAGGCAGGAGGCAGTCAGCGGGGCTAAGTGCAGGGTGCCCATGCCACCTGATGTGTTTCTGCAGTTGCTGGCTCTGGGCCTGTAGCAGATCCACTTCGGACTCCAGCTTCAGCTTGCGGGCCTGCAGCTCATCAAGAATTTTCCGGAGCTGTTGGTTTGACTGCAACAGGTGGGTGTGCTCCTTCTGTGCCTCCTCCAGCTGCTGATGGGTGGCTGTGGCTTCCTAGGGGCAGAAGGAAATATAGAAGCACCCAGAGACAGCACAGGGAGACAGCAGGGAGCAGGCAGCACTAGAGGGTAGGGAAGCCAGAGGAGGATGGGCTGGGGATGAACTCAAAGCCACTGAAGTCACCACCTCCGAGGTCAGGAGGTCTGCAGGCTCCTGTCCCACCACAGCCCCACTCCCTTGAGGTTCCCAAGTGGGGTCCACAGAGTGGCACTATTTGTGGAATACTGGCCAAGAGAGTTTGGAACCCCAGTGCCCCGGACAGATCAGATGAGCAAAATATGGGGAACAGGGAGAAGAAAGACAGGGGATGGAGGAAAAACAGGAAGGAGGACAAAAGAGGGAGACAAACCTCACTCTTCAGAGCAACCTGCCTCTGCACATCAAGCAGCTGCTGCTTCTCCCTCCGGGCAGTCTCCTCCTTGCAGAGAAGAGA
>NW_012107697.1:213249-216163 GCF_000951045.1 Mandrillus leucophaeus | reverse complement strand
GGTCATAATTGGTTGGGGGAAGGGATGCAGCAAATTTCGTCATGGGACTGCTATTTCTGCCCTGGAAAAGATCCTAGAAAGAGTCTGGGATACTGGTTCCAGTTACTGGAGCAGTAGTCTTAACACCCTGCAGGGGCCCAGCTGTGGGCCATAGTCAGCCACCCTCTACCCGCTCAATGTTCACCCTCAATGTGAGCAAGCCAGGCCAGCTTGGGTACACTCAAATCGCTAAACTTTCCTACCTTAAGCTCAAAGACTTAAAATGGGGAGAATATCAGTATTACTTGGTTCTTGCCAGTCTATTTCTTGGTGTCCTGAGATGTTGAGGAACCCTGGTGACGTGGTGTTGCAGTGAGGAAACTGAAGGCTTTGGAGTCGGACACCCTGGGCTTGAATCTTAGCCCTTCCACTTATTAGCTGAGTGTGATCTTGGCAAGCTACTTAAACTCTCCAAGTCTCAGTGTCCTCATCTTTAAAATGGAGATAATGACACTAGATCTTTCCTAAGGCTGGTGTGAGGACTAAATGAGTTAAAATAGATAAAGAGCTCAGAACAGTTCTCGGCACACAGTACAAGCTCAATGTATGGGGGGTCCTTTTACCATCAGAAGAAAGTGCAGCCTGCCTGATAAAAAAGGAATTGCCCCTCATTAGGTGGAGGTCTTTTTCATGCTTTAATAAAAAAGGCAAAAAACATCATCGTGGCAGGGTACTAGGAAGGAAAACCTCCCACAATCCCTGACCACAGTTTATCCCCTTCCTCTGCCCCACAGTCAGGTGGGAAGGACCCCGGGGTGTGCGTGCATGTGCGTGTGTGCGTGTGCGTATGTGTGTGCATGTGTGCGCGCATGTGTGTGTGTGTGTGCACGTGTGTGCATGCGCACAGGGGATGTGGCCGAGCTACCTCAGCTTCATACTGCTCTCTGGCCTTAGCCATCACTTGCTGGTGCTCCTCCTTCATCTTGTCCAACCTCCTCTCATGCTCTCCTTCCACTTCCTGGCGCTTCTCTCGCAGGAGACTGCTGAGCTGCAGGGGAGACGGCAGGCATGTGGCATGCAGAACTGAGGTGGACCAGCACTCAGGGCCTGCTGCACCTGAAGGTCTTACACACATTTCCCCAATCTCCCCCCACACACACAAAACATGGACATCACACAGCCATGACACCACGGTCAGCACACAGCCATACCCCAACACACCCTCTCCACATGCATACAGGGGCATCAGATTGGAGGAGTACCTGGTTTCAAGGGAACTAATGCATAAAAATGGAACCAGAAGTGCTAACCCCAGCTGAGCCATCCAAAGCAAACTGGAGGCCACTGAGGCTAGGACGGCTCAGCTGACTGTAAGAGAGTCCACGACAGGTGCACATAACTGTGGAAGATGCAGAGCAGCACTCACCTCTTGCTCATACTCAGCCATGTGATAAGCCTTCTGGTGAACTCTGTGCTCCACCTGCCCAAGGCACTTCTGCAGCTGGGCCTCCTCTTTCTGTTGAGCTTCCTCTATCTTCTTCTGGAGGCTGGAGACCACCTGAGGAGGCCCCCGCACACACAGGGAAGTGTGTCCCTCAGGGATACTGTACAGCTGCTGTGTGGGGATGTGTTCTGAGGACCTGGCATCCATCCCCAGGGGCTGGAGGGAGAGGCTCACTGCCTAGTAGCCAGGGATGGGGCTGAATTCTGTTAATCAGCCATGAAGGGGGCCCAGAATACTGCGTCTCACCTCCTGGTGCTTGGCCTCCAAAGAGGAGCAGAGCCGCTCTAGCTCAGCACCGTGCTCCTTCTCCAGCCTTGCCACCGCCTGGGAAGGAGCAAAGGGACTGTGAGGGAAGCTGGCCAGGCACTGACCATGGTGGGAGGCAGAGCCAGGAAGACTACCAACCCCCAACCCTTTGAGATCAGGGTCAAGGGAAGCACGGGGAAGCACAGCACATCTTTGTTCCTCTGAAATAACTCAGCCCCTGAAGTCTACAACTGGCAAATGAACAGGAACACGAAGGCCAGAAGAGAGGGGCATTTCAGTAAGTTTCGGCTCTCTGCTCCCACCCCCTGCCTTTAGACTAGGCCACAGGTCCACAGACGGTGCTCATGCTGGTAAATAAGATCCAAGCCAGGGGGGCCAGGTTGGATGGTGTCATTAAGTCAGGCCATGTAGAACCTTATTTTTATTTTGGTGAGGTGCAAAGCTGCAGCTTTTAGACATGGAAAACACTACAGCAAGACAAGGGAACTCCAATGCACTGCAAGTGCTCAGAGAGACTGTGCTAAAACCTTCAGAAACCAGCCATCTGACTGGAGTACAGGGAGTATGGACAAAGAGAAAATCCCTGCTATGTTGCTAGCCTCTCATCCTAAGAAAGGAGGGAAAAGTGGGGAGTGAGGCCCTTGCAGCTGTCCCTCAGAGACAGTGAGGGACAGAGCGCCCTTGTCTCAAAACCTCTGGTCTGGCTAAATCTCTTTCAGTCACCAATTTTCTCAAATCCACAGGACACTCCCCTTCAAGCCTCTGATGGTTCTCTGCTTGAGAACCTCCAGCCACCACTGCCAACCAGCCTGACCCTGGAGGGGCCTCGGGATGCCTGCTGCATCCTCTGCCCTGCCATGGACAGCAGAGCAAGCTCCTGCCCTGAGCTAATTTGGTCCATATGGAGTAATGGGCCCAGGCAGTCACCTCACCATCTCCCACGCCAGTCTATGTGTGAGACCTACTCTCCACCTGGCTCCCCAGCCTGCACGCCCACCCGAGGCTTGCCCTTCCTCTCCCTGTGTTCTCGGTCCCCTCCCAGGCAGCCCAGACACATATCAGAGGGTGAGGTCCCCACTTGACTGACTCACTTCTTTCTTCTCCCCTTCCAGCTGCTCCCTCAGCTGCTGCAGAGCCTTCTCCTTAGCAGCGTTCAGGGCAGCC
>NW_012107697.1:210908-212014 GCF_000951045.1 Mandrillus leucophaeus | reverse complement strand
GAATTGCTGGAACCTGGGATGCAGAGGTTGCAGTGAGCTGAGATTGCACCACAGCACTCCAACCTGGGCAACAGAGCAAGACTCAATCTCAAAAAAAAAAAAAAAAAAAAAAAGCAAACTACTGGCTTCTGGGTTTCAGTAATACAGCACTTCTTCCAAAGGCTCCCCTCTTGTCAACAGCTTCACCTCAGCATGGCACTCACTCAAAGATAGCGATAGCCACCCAACCTGATTCCACATTCTTTCACTCCGACAGACTCTGTTCTAGGCACATCAGCTGAGTCACCATCCCTCCATTCTACCACACTCTTCCTTCCCAGATCCTCTGCCAAGAATTCCCTTTTCTATCTAGCAAACCCATATTCATTGCTCAACACCCAGTTCCCTCTCTGGGAAGTCTTTCCAACTCCCTCCAAGCTTATCAATTCATCTTTCTGTTCCCATCACTTTACATGTGGACCTTTCTTATCCCATGCTACTCTGCACCATGCGTCACATGGCATCATAATTCATCTTCTGTATCTGTTTTCCTTGCCAGTCTGGGAGCTTCTCAAGAGAAAGAATCGTGTCTTAAAGTCTGTTATATCCCAGGTACCACACATAGTAGCTGACATAAAGTAGGTGCTTAATAAATTAACTGAATTTGAACAGCATCATACAGCCCCAAACTATAAGCAAGTTGTTGATAGCTACGAAAGGTTATCTTATTTACACACCAACAACAGTGGCCATTTCATCCTAAGCAGACATCCCCCTGCTTACACAAACCACATCCTTTTCAAGTAACTCCTCACACAGCCCTGCACGACCAGGGGATGTGTGCTGGGCACTCAGGGAATTCAAGCCTAGGAAAAACATGATTCGGAAGACAATTCCTTTGAAAAGCTTCTGTAACAAATCCTAAAGCCAAAAAAAGACTTAGGATTCTTTCCTATTTCAAGATACGAACACCATTACTTTCTTCCATTAAGAGAGAAAATTTGGCCGGGCATGGTGGCTTACGCCTGTAATCCCAGCACTTTGGGAGGCCAGGCGGGCGGATTATCAGGTCAGGAGATCAAGACCATCCTGGCTAACCCAGTGAAATCCCGTCTCTACTAAAAATA
>NW_012107697.1:207309-209088 GCF_000951045.1 Mandrillus leucophaeus | reverse complement strand
GGACAAAGAGAAAATCCCTGCTATGTTGCTAGCCTCTCATCCTAAGAAAGGAGGGAAAAGTGGGGAGTGAGGCCCTTGCAGCTGTCCCTCAGAGACAGTGAGGGACAGAGCGCCCTTGTCTCAAAACCTCTGGTCTGGCTAAATCTCTTTCAGTCACCAATTTTCTCAAATCCACAGGACACTCCCCTTCAAGCCTCTGATGGTTCTCTGCTTGAGAACCTCCAGCCACCACTGCCAACCAGCCTGACCCTGGAGGGGCCTCGGGATGCCTGCTGCATCCTCTGCCCTGCCATGGACAGCAGAGCAAGCTCCTGCCCTGAGCTAATTTGGTCCATATGGAGTAATGGGCCCAGGCAGTCACCTCACCATCTCCCACGCCAGTCTATGTGTGAGACCTACTCTCCACCTGGCTCCCCAGCCTGCACGCCCACCCGAGGCTTGCCCTTCCTCTCCCTGTGTTCTCGGTCCCCTCCCAGGCAGCCCAGACACATATCAGAGGGTGAGGTCCCCACTTGACTGACTCACTTCTTTCTTCTCCCCTTCCAGCTGCTCCCTCAGCTGCTGCAGAGCCTTCTCCTTAGCAGCGTTCAGGGCAGCCTGTTCGCTCTTCTCCGAAGCCTCCATCTCTTCCTTGAGCTGCTCCAGCGTTTGCCTATTTTTCTGTTCCAAGCTGGCCCTCTCAGCCTTCTGTTGAGACTCCAACTCTTCTCTCAGTTTCTGCAGGGAAGCCTCTTGCTCAGCCCTGGATGGACAGAGTAGGTTGGGAACGGCCCTGTGCACCCTGGGGTCACCTCCGCGAAGCTGGGCAGCTCACAGGTAAGCACGCACTTACCTGATTTGGTCCTCATCTGCTTGTGTGCTGGACTGGATCTGGGCTCGGAGCCAGGATAGCCTCTGGCTTTCCTTCTCTCTCATCCGGGCCTCCTCCTCCTCACTGGCTTTCTGCAGTCGCTCCCTCAAGGAACTGAGATGGAAAGGAAAGGGGAGGTTGTCAGAGAAACCACAAAGGTCTTTATTCTATTCACAGGCTGTGGTTGTCAGTCTCCAACAGCCCTGTTGCCTGCCTAAGAAACTTTCTAAATCTTTTTTTATTTTTTTTCCTGTTTGGAGACAGGTTCTTGCTCTGTTGTCCAGGCTGGAATGCAAGTGGTGTGATCACGGCTTACTGCAGCCTTAAACTCCTGGGCTTAAGCAACCCTCTCGCCTCAGCATCCCATGTAGTTGGGACCACAGGCATACACCATCAAACCCAGCTAATTGTTGAGATGGAGTCTCGCTATGTTGTCCAGGCTGGTCTCGAACTCCTGGGCTCAAGTGATCCTTTGGCCTCAGCCTCCCAAAGCACTCAGATTATAGGCGTAAGCCACTGCGCCCAGTCAAAGTTTCCTAAAGATGAGTCTAACCTCAGTCTCTGGGTCTACAGCTGCCTCCCATAATACCTTCCAGGATAACAAGGGAACCATGAACTCCCCTTTGCTTCAAGAAGCAAACTACTGGTCAGGCATGGTGGCTCACGCCTATAATCCCAGCACTTTGGGAGGCCGAGGCAGGTGGATCACTTGAGGTCAGGAGTTTGAGACCAGCCTGGCCATAATGGTGAAACCCCATCTCTACTAAAAATACAAAAATTAGCCGGGCATGGTGGCACACTCCTGTAGTCCCAGCTACTTGGGAGCTGAGACAGGAGAATTGCTGGAACCTGGGATGCAGAGGTTGCAGTGAGCTGAGATTGCACCACAGCACTCCAACCTGGGCAACAGAGCAAGACTCAATCTCAAA
>NW_012107697.1:199592-206144 GCF_000951045.1 Mandrillus leucophaeus | reverse complement strand
AAAAAAAAAAAAAAAAAGAGACAGAGAAAATTTGAAATAAGTAAAAATCCTTCCTTCTAGATTTCCCAGAAACCCTTTCTCTTTGTCCTATGGCTAAATTTTACACACAGCAACAGTGTTAGAGCTGGCAGGGACTTTAGAAGTTTTAAGTCCAATCCCTTCATTTTACAGTGAAAGAAACTAAGGGCCAATCCGCCTGCCTTCTCATTCCAGAAATATTTGTTATAAGATCAGCTGTGGCTTCCAGAAATTTCTACCACATGGAAGTTCCCAGCAGAGGGAAGAAGAGCCCATTCCTCAGAAAGGCTTGGGCATAAACAGAAACAGGTTCTGGTAATGAACTATTTTGAAGAAAGTCAGGCAAGGCACTGTCCACAGAGAAGTCACTTAGTCAAGAATGCCTGAACATGCATTGATTTCAACTGAAAATAAAAGTAATTGCTACTATTTGTTCAGCAACTACTATGTTCCAGGCCATGAATCAAGACACTTTTGGCATTCCAGTCTTCCCCACAACCTAAGAGGGCCTCTGGAGTCAGGGGCCTTGGGAGAGGGATGGAAAGTACAGTCAGCCAAGCTCAGGGTGGCCAGCAAGAGGGGAGGAGACTGGGGGGCTGACAGGGACACACCGCCAGGATTTCCTCCAAGGCACTGCACCTTAAGGTGAGTCACACTCTGCTTGGGTGGACCCCTGCCCCAATTCTCAGTTGGCTGGAAGAGGAGGATGCTAGGGGGTTGGAGGTGTCTGTTCTTTGGGATGCTCCCTGGTGGAGGATCCACAAGGATGCAATATAAGGACAGACCCTGGGTCAGTGCTTCCTGCATTGGGCTCGTGAGAGATTGTTCCGACCTTCCCAGTACTTGTATGTTGGTTTTCTGTTTTATTTTCTCTAAATTAAGCACAAATGTTTTATATATACTTTGCTGGTATCATCTAAAAATAATAATTTTCTACCACTCTTAGATGTTCTGTACAAGAGGACAAGACTCAGCCTTTAGTTAAATTGCCAAGTAAATGAAATGTTAACACCTTTTCGTAGTACCTTTCCCATCCTGGGACGGTGACAGATGGCTCACTAACAGCTCAATATCCATTCTCCCTTTCTTCCTTACCAACAGAACTGTGCTTTTATTCTACTGGGTAAAGAGGTCAGCTAAAGGACTACATTTCCCAGTGTTCTCTGCAACTAGGTGTAACCAATGAGATGTAAGCAGAAATTGTTGGGTAAAGTTTCCCAACTTTAGTTGGTCTTGGTAGAACCATGGGCATCCCAGTGGTCCCCAGGCTGAGAGGATGTCCCTGGCTCCTCACATCCCCTGAAAGGCCCTGGGAAGCATGCCCAAGGGAAAGGGCAGGACCTGAGAGATTGCTCTTTCTGCTGGTGAAGCCGGAGAATCTCCTCTTCCTCCTCTTGGCACAGCTTCTCCCGCAGTTGCTGCATCTTCTCTTGCTTCGATTCCAGCAGGTGCCTCTGGTCTTGCTCGAGTACTTGGGCCACTGCCTCTTCCATGGCCTTTAGTGCAGCCTCTGAGAGCTGCTTTGGGGGAGCCACAGGCTCTGTGAATCGCCTGCCATGGGTGGGGAATGGCATATCATCACAGGGTTAATGTCCACCCACCTCTGCATCCAGGTTAGAATGGATACAGAACATCACAAATGGAATCCTAATGGAGGGCCCACAATCAGGAGTCAAACAGCTCACCCAAGGGCAGGCAAGAGATATGGTCAATGCTTGTTCTATAGGACAAGCCCCACTGTGGCTGTTTAAGGCCCCAGGAGCCAAGGGAGAAGGGCAGCCCACAGCAGGCTCTCAGCTGACTTGCGAGGTTGTGGCTCAAGGTCAAAATCTGAAGCTGCAGCTCAAGAGCTGGCAGCAGCAGGGACAGAGTGAAGCTCTGTCCCTACTGGATTCCTTCCTAGAATGGCTCATAGCCCCATTACCACCTCCCCACTAGAGCTCTGCCTGCTACTTAAGGCTCATGCCAGCAATTTGGGAACAGTCCCCAGAGACTGCTTTCTGCCTCCCAAACTGAGTAGTGGCCAATGTATATGGGCCCATGAAAGAAGCAGCAGCAGGTCTCCTAGCTCTGAGAACTACAACAGTCCAGGAAAGCCCAGGAATAGGAAGCTCCCCTATCACAACACCATGGGGGCCAGGAGGAGATGCTCCCCTAAGCCAAAAAACGTAGCAAGTGTGCACATGAGTGCCATGTTCCCCGTCTACCCGTGGGGGCACGTTTTCATCTGCTTAGAGTTAATTAAATGTTTAGAAATGAGTAAAAGGAATTCAGAGCTGACCTGGATGCATAAGAGGATGGTGAGATCAGGAATAATGGTATCCATTAAAAAGATGTGTGTCAAGTAATAAGGACTGTTATTTTGCTTGTTTTCTGGTTCTTCAAGGAAATGCCCAAAGAGGAATCCTGAGAACATTCTGAGCAGGATAAAGCATGAGCAGGATAAAGCACGAGGAAAGCATGAGCAGGATAAAGCATGAGGAAAGCATGAGCAGGATAAAGCATGAGGAAAGCATGAGGAAAGCATGAGCAGGATAAAGCATGAGGAAAGCATGAGCAGGATAAAGCATGAGGAAAGCATGAGCAGGATAAAGCATTTTGCCTTCCAGAGTGACTTTCCTAAAGGCCAGAATGTGCCTGCACATCCAGGTCCCTCAATCTCACAGTGGAAACTGGTCTCACCACACACCCTCCTCGCACAGCACTCAGGCTGCTGCAGGCCTGGCACGGTGGCTCAGTCAACCTAACCAGAAAGTGTGGGCATGACCCAAAACAAAGAGGGCTGGGCAAGAGTCAAACAGGGGAGCTGGTCTTCCCTGCTGGGGACTCAGAACCCCTTCTCCCTCCAGCTCGAGCCCCACTGCAGATGGAAAGCAGCGGGCAGGATCAGATTAGAACAGTACAGGAAAACAAGGGCTTAGGAATCCCACTGCAGCACCTTGAGACTAGAGAGAGAGGAAGACAGGACAGGCTACTGTCATCTCTGAAATACCATAAAGACCTTCCATTTCCCCTTTCCTAAAATCATAACTTGGACCAGAAATGATCTTGAGCTATGCCTTCAATTCTTTTCTGCTCCCAACTCCATTTCCTCCTTCCTTCCAAAGCCTGGCTTCCTCTGAGTCCCCTGACACAGCCCAACTGATGCAGATGTAAGACATGTGGCTGCCACCTCCTCTGAGAATCCTGCCCTCAGAAAGAGCCTTCCCCCACAGCTCTCCGCCTCATCAACCCTCCAACTCATTTCCAACCTTGGCTGAAAACATCTTTTTTCCCTGAGATGGTGCCTTTTAATGTCTCTCTCTCCTGCAGGCTGCAAGCTATGTGGAGCCCTAGGGACAGATGCTCTGGAAAGATGGGGCATCACAGCACGTGGGGCATGTGCCCAGGCTATGAGCACCAGTGAGCTTGCACAGAGGCAAGCTGGGCCGTCTGTCAGTGGACCTCTTCTCCCTCGCCTTGTTTTAAAGATCTAGTAGCTCAAACTGCTAGCTCAGGTCCAAGGCAGTAAACAATGCCTGAAAGATCCATGACATGATCGGGAAGTTGAGGACTCCAGGGGAAGAAACAGCTCGGATTTCTAGGCCAACTCCTCAGGTATCAGAATCAGTGGGACCCAGTTTCCTACAGTGAGTGACAAAGGGGAGGCTCTGCAGGAGCATAATCATTTCAGGCTGACGAGCAAGTAGCTCAAAGACACGTGTGAGAAAGCCAGAAGGGAAAGCAGGGAGAGACAGGGAAGGAGAGCAGAGGGCAGGGAAATGGCACCTAGGAACACTGCGAAACGGTTTTCATGGTACTACCACAAAAGTTATGTCTCCTCTCATACTCAACTTCATGGTTTTGATTCTTTTACCCTCTTCTCTGCACATCCTCACGAAAGACGCTGGCATGACAAGGGGAGAATCTTCCTGTTTCCTAGTCCTGGCCTTGGCCAGAAAGCATTCAGTGAGTGGCATGTGCTGCCTTCTGGCCTACCTGCTCCCTCTAGCTTGCCCTCTGCTCCTAACCCTTCAGACCCAGCTTGCCTACACCTCTGGAAGCTGACAGACACAGAACTACTCCCACAAAACCTAGACAACCCATTTGTTCCTAATGCAGCTGTAAAGATTAATAACAAGGAAGTGATGGGGCCTGAAGAGACTCAGGAAAGAACAGACGGCATTTCCTAAGGGGATGGTGTAAACTGAAACCACGTTGTCAACTATCTCTGAGACCCTAGCAGGGGCAGCCTTGCTGGGGTGGCAGGAGAAACACAAGGGAAGGGAATGAATCAGCCAAGGCAGCTGGGGAGGAGCCAGGGAAGCCAAGGCCCCAACTGAGCCCTGCTGCCCAGGCTTCACTCTAGAGATCCTGGGAAGACACCCCTCTGACGTCGGCCCAATCTTCCACTCTGAACTACACCCACCTCCTGTCCTCATAGAAAGTATCCTGAACTGGCTGACCACAGCCACCACGGTGACAGGAAGGCTGTATAATTCCTAAATCCTCAAGGTCACAGTTTTCATTGTAGGATGTATCACCACTGGAAAGACGTGACCACCCCTTCCCTACACCACTCCTACGACACAAGATCCTGAGCTCACGTGTCCTGCCAGCTCTCAGTGAGTAATGTGTGCATGAACTTGCTGTGAGTAACGTGTGCGTAAACCTGTCTCTGCTCACGAGTCAGTCCCAAATCCTTTAGACCTGCTCAGTTCACAGAAGGGAAAATGTTTAAGTCCTGACCCTTGTCTTTCTCCATGCAGAGAAAAGGAACAGTGGCTGCAGGCTAAGTCAGAAGTCTAGGGCTCTAGTGACTAGAATCTAGTGTTTTTATTTGAGACAGAGTTTCGCTCTTGTTGCCCAGGCTGGAGTGCAGTGGCACGATCTCGGCTCACTGCAACCTCCGCCTCTCAGGTTCAAGCCATTCTCCTGCCTCAGTATTCCAAGTAGCTGGGATTATAGGCGCCCGCCATATTTTTGTATTTTTAGTAGAGACAGGGTATCGCCATGTTGGCCAGGCTGGTCTCAAACTCCTGACCTCAGGTGATCCACCTGCCTTGGCCTCCCAAAGTTCTGGGATTACAGGCGTGAGCCACCATGCCCTGCCTAGAATCTAGTTCTAATTCTGCCGCTGACTAGCGATGTGACCTTAGATGAATCCCTTCACTTCTCTGAGCCTCAGTTTCCTCATCTGAAAAATGGGTAGGAAGGGGAAGGGTGACAATGGAAGGAGAAAAGCTAAATGATTTCTAAATTTTAGAAGTACTTGGTTCAACATAGGTGAATCACAAAAACACATTGAGCTTTGAACACAAGCACAAAAGATCAATCCTGTGTACTGTATAATTCCATTTATGTGAAGTGGAGAACTGGAAAAATGACCCTCTGGCCAAAACTTGGAGGTCAGAGGTCAGAACAGTGAAGACCTGGGGTGGGTGGGTTGAGAGGGGCACGAGGAAACTTCCTCGAGGGATGGAGACAGTCCCCATTTGAGTGGCCGTTATACAGTGTGCACAGATGCAAACTTTCACTGAACTGTACACTTCAGGCCTATGTACTGCAGTGTACTTACATACCTCAACATTTTTGAAGAGAAAAACAGTACTTGGTAGACAGGAAACATGATTTAGCAAGTTTAGCAAATGAGCCAGGAGGTACCCCCTCATCCGCCCTTGTACCTCAAGTCCTGACCAGGAGCCCCAGGGACAAAAGCTAACCCCAGGTAAGGATCAGTCACGCCTGCGTGGGGCTCTCAAGGCAGCACACAGAGCACCAAGGACATGCTAAATCTCCCTATACTCTAACCCCTGGCCAGAGCCTGAGCCCCACCTCCCACCACCCAAGAGTCAATAGGCACTGAAGCAGCCCACACGCAGAGGAGGACAGGGACAGACACGCAAAACTGGCCCTTACACCTCTGGAGAGACTGGCGGGGTGGGGCTGACCGCCACCTTCTCCTCATTCTCCTCTGCCTCTTCCTGCCCAGGGCCCAGCTCCTCGGCCTGGGAATGCTGCTCCGTGCCCTTCTCGTGGGCAGCAGGTGGGCTTGGGGCCTGCTCCCTTGATAGCAGTAAGGAAACAACTGTGTTAAAGCCAGTAAGAAAGCAAGAGGCTTAAGACGCATGCCATTTGGGGTCAAAGAGCTATGATAGAGACAAGAGAGACAGCCCCAACAGTTTCCCTACCTCAGGTCTTAAACCTCCCTCTCCCCACCCTTCCTCTCCCTGAATTATCTGCATCAAAGACCAGAGACTCCTGCCTCACAACAGAAGCAGGATGGTTATGGTACCCCAGGAGCTCCGTACATAGCAGGTGTTCAGTGGATGCTGTTGATTACACATTGATGCTGCTCAGGTTCCCTAGTGATTCATTCCAACCCAATAAATTCTAAGACCAGCATGTTTCTCTTGCTAGGGGGACAGAGAACTAACAAATGTCCACCATGCTCTGGACTAGGCTAGGAAAAAAAGGTCCTCTCAGCTGGACTCCGAGTGATCTGGGCTTCCCTCTCTCTGGGCCGAGCACATAACAGGGCTCCAGCTGGGGCTG
>NW_012107697.1:195466-198372 GCF_000951045.1 Mandrillus leucophaeus | reverse complement strand
CTCAGGCCTGAGAAGCTGAGAGCCCCTGTCACATCACACACAGTTGCACACTCACAGATAGCTGCAGCCATTTCTGATGTGGCAGGGCCCTGGCTCAGAGCTCTGAGTTGCAGTACCAACCCTCCAATGTGACTCCTCCAGACCTCCACAAGGTTTCTTCAGCCCTGGCCCATAACAGGCACACACACAGCTTAATCAGCCCTGGCCCCACAATAGTGCCTGGAGTCCTGCCAAATGCACCCAGTGGCACTTCACATTCCCATCTTGGTGGAGAATCAGAGGGTCTGCTCATGCATGCAAACATATATACACATTGCCAGTACACACACGCGCACATACATATACACACGTATGTGCACACACAGACCCTGCAAGGCCATCCAGCCAGTTCATCACCTGCTGCCAAGCAAGTATACACTGAGCCAGGCCAGCCACCAAAGCCAAGAATTCTGCCCAAGTCCACACCACCCTGAAGGCACACCCGTGGGGATAGCCTCCCACCTATGGTACCTCTCCAAGCCTTTGGACTGCTTGCTCTGCAGCTCATCTTGGCTGGACTGGCTGTCATCCTTGTCTTCTATTCCCAGTGGTTGCTGGGCCTGTAGGAGAGAAGCAGTAAAGAGTCTGTGTTGAAGGGACTGCATTTGGGTCCCTCCAACCTCCTGCTGTCTCTCAAGCTTAGGAGAAAGCTTGAGAAGTTGCTCTCCAGAGGATGGGACCATACGGGACACAGAACAGAAGGTTCATCTACTGCACAGTGAAGCTTCCCCAAGCTTTGGCTAAGCCCCCAGGCTCACAGCTGCTCCCTGGGCTGGCCTTGAGGCCTGGGGAGGATGTGGCAGAAGACCACAGCCATGACACATAGAGCCAGGCGCCAGAGGCCGAAGCAGAACACACAAGAAAAAGAAAATCCTGCCTCCTGCTGTGGGAAGCCTGCACTGCAAGCTGCGCAGAGAAAGCAGAGAAATCCATGAGTACCCCAAATCCACAGAGGCCCAGATGAGCAGTGTGCCAGCGAATTACAAGGGTGCTGAAATTAAGGGCAGAATCGGGGGGCACAGGCAAGCACATGAGTAAGGATAAGTCCCGGAGAGATGGAGTACTGGTAGAATGAGAGAGAGAGAGAGCTGTGCCCGAGACAAAAAGGGCACCACCTGGCACCTGGAGGAAGACAAAGTGCTCCTTCGCTACCTTCAGGGACCCCCAAGCACCCAGGCCCCATCAGCAGACAATGATGCCCCCTTCCCAGTCAGCAATTACATCATCCATCAAAAACAAAACCAAACAGGACAACAATTTCATTTTAAAGCTTGGGTGACTAGTGACATTTAGCGAGTCAGTTAAAAAAAAGGAGGCAGGAAGAACTATTCTTTGAGGCAAGGTCTCACTCTGTCACCCAGCCTGGAGGGGAGAAATATTCCTGATCATTTCAAATATTTTCCACAGGGGGATAGTAGTGTAGTCAGCCTGGGGTCAACCCTTTGTTCTAGTCTTCCTGCCTGGGAAGTCTGTCTCCTCCACTGTATAAAACGGGATCGTATACTGCAACTCACAGGGCTTCTGGTGAGGATCAAAGCAGCTCGTATACGTAAGGCCCAACTCGCAACCCAAAGAAGGCACACCACCAATGTTAGCTCCTCTTCCCACATTCCTCTCCCTCTCCCCCAGCCTAAGGTGAAAAACAAAAAGAAAAGACTCTGCCAGTGCCAGTCCCCATCCTAGGACCTGCACTCCTTCTGTCACACCAACAGGAGCCCCGTCTGTTCTGGGACACAGGGTCAACAGGAGAGGTGGGGCAGGAGACAGCTCACTCTGTCTTCCCCAGTAGGGTCCCCAGCCCTGTGCCCACAGCCCCCACACCTCTCCACCGGCAGCCTAAGCCCCAGCAGCTGTGGCTAACCCTGCCATCTGGATGGGTGAGGAAGGGCAGGGCTTGAACTAAAACCCAGCTCCCCCAAATTACATTAAAAATAGAAATGCTGCCTGTGAGTGCCTCCTGGTGCCTGCAGCAGAAGGGCTCCCTGCCAGGGCTGCCACTCCTCATCACATCAGCATGGGCAGAGCCTGCAGACAACGGCAGGGCATGCAGCCTTTGCCGCCCCACCTTGTTCCCCTTATAGCGTGCAACTCACAACTTGTCTCCCCCTACAGACCACACCATGCTCATCACGTATCTCCCTCTCCCACCCATCAAGAAGGAAAATCACACAGGCCCACTCCAGTTAACAAACTAAAATATAACACAAGTAATAAAGTGGGGTGATAGTAACAGGGGGACTGAGCCCTGAGTCAGAAAGGACGCCGGGGCTATCAGCCACACACCGTAAGAAAAAAGGGAGCGGATAGGAGGGCCGGCTGCAGACCATGGCCTTCCGGTCTCTCCCTTCTTGTTTCACCTATATTTCTGTGAGAAACTGAACCATCCCCACTAACAGAGAAAAGGGGATTCTCTGGGAAATACCCGGACAGACGGTCCTCTTGGTATAGAGGGTCCTCTTCCTTAACTTTTTTGCTCCAGAAAAGGAAGCCAAGGAACCAGATGAGGAAAGCAGCCAAGGTCACCATTCTTCAGAAAGGGGAGACAATCGCACATCCTAAGCCTCTGGCCTAAAATACCATTTCCCTCTCCTTAACTCGGCTCTAGAGTCTTGTTTTTGTTTAAGATTCAGTCCTCAGTTAAATAAACCATGGTGTATTCATACAGCAGAAGACTGCGCAGCCAACAAAAAGAATATGGTAGATGTATATGAAATAACTCAGAAATAAGTCAAGGGCCGGCCGGGCGTGGTGGCTCACGCCTGTAATCCCAGCACTTGGGAGGCCGAGGTGGGCGGATCACGAGGTCAAGAGATCGAGACCAT
Source organism: Mandrillus leucophaeus (assembly GCF_000951045.1). NCBI lineage: Eukaryota > Metazoa > Chordata > Mammalia > Primates > Cercopithecidae > Mandrillus > Mandrillus leucophaeus. The sequence continues at coordinate 195,511 of NW_012107697.1, read as the reverse complement.
CCTGGCTAACATGGTGAAACCCTGTCTCTACTAAAAATACAAAAA
>NW_012107697.1:191109-193126 GCF_000951045.1 Mandrillus leucophaeus | reverse complement strand
GATGCTGCTCAGGTTCCCTAGTGATTCATTCCAACCCAATAAATTCTAAGACCAGCATGTTTCTCTTGCTAGGGGGACAGAGAACTAACAAATGTCCACCATGCTCTGGACTAGGCTAGGAAAAAAAGGTCCTCTCAGCTGGACTCCGAGTGATCTGGGCTTCCCTCTCTCTGGGCCGAGCACATAACAGGGCTCCAGCTGGGGCTGCTGAATGACTAGAAATAGGATGACTATTGGAAACAGGGGTGCTGGCAGGGAGGGGACTAGAGAAAGGGCTTCCTGGCAGGAATGGAGCAGCCAGGGTGACACCAGTCTCTGCTCCAGCCCCTTGCAGGTAGACACTTGGGACAAAAGAGACACCTCCTTATTCAAGAGTTTCTAAGTTCCTCTAATCAGACCACATACCCTCATTTCAGCTGCAGACTGAGGACTAGGAGGAGGCACATGTCCTCATATCCAGCTCCCATGGGACACTAAGCAGAGCCTCTGCTGCTGCTGCTGCTGCTGCTGCTGAGGCTACAAACCCGCCCCAGCTCCCCACTCCCTCCCCAAGCCAACCCCAGCCCCATCTCTCTCAGCACTAGCACACATACCCACTACACACAGAGCGGCCGCCACCCGGGGGTGCTTCCCCTCATCCTTACCTCTGGAGGGAGAGCTGCGGGCTGAGGCTGGCTGCAGAGTCCTCCCCAGGCTTCTCTGCCTCCTTCCACTCGGGCTGCCTCTCGGGGCCCTGCGGGGGCTCTTCTTCGGTGGCCAGGCTTCGAGGGGGACTCTGGGCCCGCTCCTCATGTGGAAGTGGAGGAGATAACCTGGTCAGGCCAGGCAGAGCAGCGGAGTCAGGTCCCTCCATTTGGAGAGCGGGAAGAGAACTGGGGAATACAGTGCGTGGACCTAGGTCATTGCCTCCTCCTGGGTTATGCTCCAGCCCCGTCCCCACATCCATCTATGGAGAGCCACAGCAGGGCAAGGCAGCCACACATGTGGGAAGGAGTGACTCCCTCCTGAGCCCTCCTTTTGCCTAGACTGGAGTCAGGCTCCACAGGGGTCCCTATGCTGCCTCTGCTTGGTTCAGGAATCAGAGCAGGACACACTCACAAGTGTGCCCATCCCCAGAGCTCCCCATCGCTGGGGCCAGGAAGGGGTGGAAGAACTAAGTGGGGAGAAAAAGAGAAGCCAGACTCAAGAGGTCAGACTAGAAAATGCACGAAGCTGTCATGGATAGGTTTTGAGGGTCTAAAAGTGAAATGACCATTCTCCTTCCCCTTCTAGGGTGGCAGCGCTTGTCATGGGGCTCAGGCCTGAGAAGCTGAGAGCCCCTGTCACATCACACACAGTTGCACACTCACAGATAGCTGCAGCCATTTCTGATGTGGCAGGGCCCTGGCTCAGAGCTCTGAGTTGCAGTACCAACCCTCCAATGTGACTCCTCCAGACCTCCACAAGGTTTCTTCAGCCCTGGCCCATAACAGGCACACACACAGCTTAATCAGCCCTGGCCCCACAATAGTGCCTGGAGTCCTGCCAAATGCACCCAGTGGCACTTCACATTCCCATCTTGGTGGAGAATCAGAGGGTCTGCTCATGCATGCAAACATATATACACATTGCCAGTACACACACGCGCACATACATATACACACGTATGTGCACACACAGACCCTGCAAGGCCATCCAGCCAGTTCATCACCTGCTGCCAAGCAAGTATACACTGAGCCAGGCCAGCCACCAAAGCCAAGAATTCTGCCCAAGTCCACACCACCCTGAAGGCACACCCGTGGGGATAGCCTCCCACCTATGGTACCTCTCCAAGCCTTTGGACTGCTTGCTCTGCAGCTCATCTTGGCTGGACTGGCTGTCATCCTTGTCTTCTATTCCCAGTGGTTGCTGGGCCTGTAGGAGAGAAGCAGTAAAGAGTCTGTGTTGAAGGGACTGCATTTGGGTCCCTCCAACCTCCTGCTGTCTCTCAAGCTTAGGAGAAAGCTTGAGAAGTTGCTCTCCAGAGGATGGGACCATA
>NW_012107697.1:175202-189109 GCF_000951045.1 Mandrillus leucophaeus | reverse complement strand
CAGGAGAATGGCGTGAACCTGGGAGGCAGAGCTTGCAGTGAGCCGAGATCACGCCACTGCACTCCAGCCTGGGTGACAGAGTTAAGACTCCGTCTCAAAAAAAAAAAAGAAAAAGAAAAAAAGAAATAAGTCAAGGGCCTATTCTCAAATTTAAAGAGCACATCGCCAAGCAGTTTAGGTAGCACGATCACAATTTTTATGGGAAGAAAAAAGATAAGCAAGTAGAAAATAAATATATGCTTATATGTACACAGAAAATTTTCTGGAAAGGCACATGAAAAATGTGAATAGAAACTATCCATAGTCCCTGTCTGTGTAAGGCTACAGGAAGTTGAGAACTTGGATCTTCCGTATTATTTGAAATAATTTTATAATCACTTTTCTAATTAATTATGAAATGTATTATGTCAGCAGGGCACGGTGGCTCACGCCTGTAATCCCAGCACTTTGGGAGGCCAAGGCGGGCGGATCACCTGAGGTCAAGAGTTTGAGACCAGCCTGGCCAACACAGTGAAACCTCATCTCTACTAAAAATACAAAAAAAAAGAAAAATTAGCTGGGCATGGTGGTGCGCACCTATAGTACCAGCTACTCGGGGAAACTGAGACAGGAGAATCACTTGAACTCAGGAGGCAGAGGCTGCAGTGAGCCAAAATTGTACCACTGCACTCCAGCCTAGGTGATAGAGGGAAACTCCATCTCAAAAAAAAAAAAAGAAATGTATTATGTCTAATTCATTATAATCGTTTTTTGTGGTGATGGTTGTGAAGGTATACAATATGGTAAAACGTATCAAATAAATGTGCAGTTTATTGTATGTCAATTATATCTCAATTAAATTGCATTGAAAATATTTTAAATGAACAAAAACTAGTATAGCTCAGCCCTCTGCCCTGGTCCTGCCCTTGAGAGAAGAGTGGAGAATATGGCAAAATGGGCAAGAACGCACAGGAAGGACAGAGAATGGCATCTACCATTTTGTTCCATGCTGCTCTCTCCTCCAGCTCCCCCTCCCCAACTCGACCCCTCCACCCCCAGAGATGGTGGACAGCTGGAGGCTGAGCCTGCAAAGGCTTGGCTACTCAGTCAGCCACGCTGAGCACCATTACCCACATCACGACAGGCAGGTCACAAGGTATAGCTTAGGGGAAAGGTCCCCAACCCCTGGGCTGCAGAGCAGGGGGTGAACAGTGGGCAGGCAAGGAAACATTACCACCTGAGCTCCCCCTCCTGTCAGATCAGCAGTGGCACTGGGTTCTGACAGGAGCATGAGCCTATCGTGATCTGTACATGCCAGGGATCTAGGTTGCGCACTCCTCATGAGAATCTAATGCCCCTGACCCCATCTGTGGAAAAATTGTCTTCCAAGAAACTGGTCCCTGATGCCAAAAAGGTTGGGGACCGCTGACTTAGGGATTCCTCTGCCAGGGATGGCCACCTGAAGAGGCTGTACCTCGTGAGAACCAAAACCACGTCAGGTCCTGCTACTGCGTTACAGCAAGTGGCACAGCCCAAAAAGAGGCTGCTGGCCACATCAGGTCTTAGGTAGACCCAGAAATCTGTCTTTTTCTCAAGCTCCCAAGTAATTCTGATACTGGCCAGGTGTTGGACCCCAAGCAATGGGATCTACCTCCACCCCACTGACTCGGTAACCTTCGCACTCACCTACTGCCAAAGGAGCTCCACAATTCGCCCCCTCCAAACCTTTCCTGACTAATCCCACCTTCCTCTGCCTGTGCCTTCACATCTCTCTAGCACTGCAAACAGCATGACCAAGATCCAGCAAGGACCTGGTGGCTGGACAGTGGCCCAGAAAGGTTTTATCAGCCAGAGCTGAGAGGAACATGTGGGGCTCAAACGCAACTGGCCCGAAAACTCTAGCCTGCCTCTAGCACACATTTCACTAAAGGCTCCAAGGCTGGGTTCATATTAAACATCTTGTTTGTTTCACCCAACAAATTTCCATTTTGCCCAAACCAAATGTTCCCTTAAACTTGCAGAGATCATGTGCCAGAACTGCTCTTCTAACCAATCCACAAAGAAAAAGAAAAGTCTTCTTGGCTTGAAGCTCCTTAAGGACAGGATCTGTGTTTGAGTCATCTTTGTACCCCATGTGGGTCAGTCACCATCCATGCCCACACAGAGCTTACATCTGGCAGGGGAGACAGACAAACAACCATCAAACAAAACAAGAAGGACTAAGCGGAGCAAAGAGAGGGAACAATTCATCCCATTCGAGGAGGTGGTGTCAGAGGTGAACCTCCAGGACCAAAAAAGAGCTTGCTGGGAAAAACGGGAAAGCAGAGTGGCAGGCAGAGGGGTGGTGGAGGTGGAGAGTGTGCCCCGGGATGGTGAGCAGCAGACCCAGCTGGTGAGCAGCGGTGGGCTGGGCATGTAAAGAGGATGAATGGGCCAGGATGGGAAGTGCCTTGAAATCTACAGTCTACACAGCACTTTGCACATGAGCAGACAGTCCACTCTTCAGCTGCTGAATGAGTGGATAAATGGATAAATATATGATGGAAAAGAGCTTTAATTTATAGCAACAATGCAGGAATGGTCAGAAGCCCCATGAAAGGCAGTCAGGACCATGCCTTAATGAATTAGAAGGGAGAGAACTTCCAGAAATGCAGCCTGTGATGGGCAGGGCTCAGTTCTGGGTCATCCGAAAAAGCGGTTGTGAGGAAAAATGAGGCCCCAGCTCAGCCCACCACCCAGAGAGACTCACCTGCCAACGAGTTCCATCCAGGGCCGGGGAAAGCACATCAATATCCAGCAGGTGCTCCGAGATCCGGCTGTGAAAACCGAAGTCCTGGAGAGAGTGGAGATGCAAAGGTCAGCTCTGCCTCTGTCACAGTCAACACCCACCAGGCCTCTTCACTACCCCAACTCCACTTTCCAGAAAGATATCTGCTATGTGCCCAGCTCTGTGCCAAACATTTCAACATCACTAATTTCATCTTCAAAATAACACTGCGACTCGATGGAAAGATATGTGATTAAGCAAGTATGGTAAAATGTTAACTGTGGCCTATAGATGGTAAGTATGTGGGTATTCACTGAACAATTTTTAAAATTATTCCATATGTCTGAAACTTTTCATAATAAAATTATGGGGAAAAAATAACCCTGTGAGACTAAAACTCTTTCCCTCATCTCATAGATAAGGAAGCAGGTTGGAGAGCACATATAACTCGCCCAAGGCCACACAGCTGATAAGTAAGGGACCTGAGGGTCAGATGGGGCCCTGCACTGACGGCAAAGCCCAAGCTCTTTCCATGACACATGCTGTGAAGGATGTCACTTTCCGGCTATCTCTCCCTCTCCGTGGTGCCCAACCAGGCACAAGAAGAAATGCCAACATCCCCAGAAAACCTGTGGGCAGTTTTGAAACTAGCCTTGGTGGGCCCTTTCCAGCTCGTTCCATCCCTTTTCCATACAGGTGCCCACCTGGACAATGAGAGTTAATTAGTGGTGCTTCCTGCATTGGCTTCTCTTTGGGACAGGCAGCAAGTGCCCACACTGGTGCCAGTTTGTTGCTGTCCTCTGGCTGCCACAGGCCCATGATCCCACCTCCTCTGAGCCGAAGATCCCTGCTGGGCTAAGTGAAGGACTGCTGCCCAATAGCATGTTAATGGGGACCGTTCTGTCACATCAGCCCTGATTAATGGTGGGACGCCCAGACAAAATCTGGTCCTGCTGTCCACAGCCTCCTCCATCTACTTCCATAGAGAAGAAAAATGCTGATGGGCACATTTCTCCACATGGGTGACTGCTTTAGAAGAGCCAGCCCCCTTGCTTCCGAGAGATCTGTGACATGGCGATTCTTCACGGACAGTTTTTGCCAACAATGACTTTTTACCTTCCCTTTCTAGCTTGTGGGTTTTTCTTCTTTTTTGGTGACATTTTCCTTTCAGTTTGAGTTCTACTTCACTTAATGCAGCTGCCATCTGCCTCCTAAGCCCACGGCTCAGTGAGGGGCGAGCACACACAGCCTCCTAATTCTTCTGCACCCCCCCATATCATTACTGTTCATCCCTGACCCTCTCCCACTAATCCCTTCCCTTTGATCTGCCTCCTCCAAACAGATGGAGGATGGCTTCTAGAGGTAATGCTCTGCCAAAAAGCACCCTGAACTATTCCCCTTAGGTACAGACCTGGCAAATGAAACGATGATACAGCAGGCTGGGTAGAAGGTCTGGGACAAAGAAACCATGGATGCTGGCATTCCAAGACAAAGCCTTAACTTTAGAAATGAAGCCACGGCATCCCTCCTGGCCTGAGCCTAGGACTGTCCTCACCACAGCTCAGTGATCCCATAAACACAAACACACCAGTCTCTAACCTCCTAGGCTGATGGCAACTCACATGATCACACAGGCAACTCACACAACAGTGAGAGTAATAATAGCTAACATTTTAACATTATTTTATATATAACTACATTAATCATGTTTATATGCTAACATTTTATATTCTCTGCCTTTCTTCTCACAACAAACCTATAAAATAGGAAGTATTACCCTTAGTTAATGGGTTGAGAAGCTGGAGCTAGACAAGACTCAAGCATGAGTTTGAAATTCTCCCACTTACAAGCTGTGTGATGCTGGGCAAATTACTTAACCCTAGAGACTCACAAATCCATGCTCTTCGCCACCACTCTACTGCCCTCATCTCGAACTCACCAGGCCATGGAAGGACTTGGGGTCAGAAGTTATGGAGTCTGAGAGCTGAAGTTCCTTCATGTGTTCACTAATTTCCAGTTCCTGGAGAGAGAGAGACACAGAGAAATCCCTCAGAGCAGAGCACAAAGGGACATGGTCCCTACCCAGGGAATTCTGTTCAGGCTGTGGTACCAATATAGGGCACAGGCCAAACTGAAATCCATCCTTCTTGAAAACCTAAAGGAGGCCTGTGGACCCCGCCATTCTCTCTGGACATGTGCACAGCCTCCGCCCCACTGGGGTTGGGCAGCCCACTGAGTAGAGACAACCACACTCTGAATTAGATCAGCAAGGACTTATACGAGTAAGGGGAACCAAGAGTAGTGGAGATGGTTAGAAAGGTGGCAGTACAGAAGTCTGATGCTATCCTAAAAAACAGAAGGAGAGCATCTTTCCTAGGAAATAGATAAAAGTTCTTTTTTTTTTTTCCCCCGAGACGGAGTCTCACTCTATACCCCAGGCTGGAGTGGCACCATCTCAGCTTACTGCAGCCTCTACGTCCTGGGTTCCAGCAATCTCCTGCCTCAGCCTCCCAAGTAGCTGGGATTACAGGTGCGCATCACCACGCCTGGATAATTTATTTTTAGTAAAGACGAGGTTTCACCATGTTGGCCAGTGATCTCCAACTCCTGACCTCAAGTGATCTGCCCGCCTCAGCCTTCCAAAGTGGTGGGATTACAGGCATGAGCCACTGCACCTGGCCGATAAAAGCTCTTTAAATGAATTCCCTCACCATCTACCTGGAAGAGGAACAGGACTAAGGGTTGAAAAACCTAAAATGCCAAAGGATCTCCCCATTCAAGCTTACTTCTGTCCATTTTGGTCATTGGCCTGGTCTTGCCAAAGCAACCACTCCCATGTGTTGGCATCTTTCAGAAAGAGCCACACAAATGGATGAGAAGAGTCTTCTTGTCACCTAATCTACCTACGCTGGGGCAGAACACTGCCAAATGTGGCACCTACCGCCCCGCTCACCCCCACCCTCCACCTCGCCACAACACACAGTGTTCTCTCTCTCTAGAAACTCAGACTGCTGCAACCATGACTGCCCCCAAACTGATGTCAAGAAGTACAAGGCGAGGCCGGGCGCAGTGGCTCACTCCTGTAATTCCAGCACTTTAGGAGGCCGAGGCGGGTGGATCACCTGAGGTCAGGAGTTCGAGACCAGCCTGACCAACATGGAGAAACCCTGTCTCTACTAAAAACACAAAAAATTAGCCAGGTATGTTGGCAGTCACCTGTAATCCCAGCTACTCAGGAGGCTGAGGCAGGAGAATAGCTTGAACCCAGGAGACAGATGCTGCGGTGAGCTAATCATGCCATTGCACTCCAGCCTGGACAACAACAGTGAAACTCCGTCTCAAAAAAAAGAAGTACAAGGGGAGCCAGACTCTGGTTCACGCCAGTAATCCCAGCGGGTGGATCGAGGTTGAGCTCAGGAGTTCAAGATCAGCCTGGACAACATGGTGAAACCCCATCTCTACTAAAAAATACAAAAATTAGCCGGGTGTGGTGGTGCATGCCAGTGGTCTCAGCTACTCGGGAGACTGAGGCACAAGAATCGCTTGAACCTGGGAGGCAGAGGTTGCAGTGAGCCAAGATTGCACCACTGCACTCTAGCTAGGGTGAAGGAGCGAGACTCTATATCAAAAGAAAAAAAAAAAAAAAACCTTGAACTATGATGAGGCGGGCAGATCACTTGAGCTCAGCAGTTAGAGACCAGCCTGGGCAACATGGCGAAATCCTGTCTCTACAAAAAATACCAAAATTAGCTGGGCATGGTGACACATGCCTGTGGTCTCAGCTACTCAAGAGGCTGAGGTAATGCCCTGCCAAAAAGCACTCTGAACTGTGATGAGGTGGGAGGATTGCTTGAGCCCTGGAGGTCAAGGCTGCAGTGAGCCAAGATCACGCCACTGCACTCCAGCCTGGGCTACAGAACAAGACCCTGTCTCAAAAAAGACAGAAGAAAAAAAAAAGTAAGGAGGGAGGTAGGAAGCAGGAAAGGAAGTAGGATAAAAGAAAATGAACATTCCAGGAGGGTGCCAATGGAAAAGCAAATTTCTGCTCTCAATTTCGAGTGCCAGCAGGTTTGCAGCTTCATTCCGGATTTTACTGCCTGCTGGGCCTGGGCATATTTGTCACAATTAAGGGCTCTGGCTGATGCTGACAGCCCAGTGCAGGGACACGCAAATGAAGCTCCTGACTCAGTAATAAAGATGTGGGGATAGGATCCTGCCCAGGGCTGAACAGAGTAGCAGAGGGCTACAGTCGACCCCTGCCTATGGGATACAGTGACTTACTTGGCTGGCGTCTGAACTGCCCTCTTCTAGAGCAGAAGCCTTCTTCTTTGGCTCCTTGGCTGCCTCTTCCCTCCTGGAACCCTCCTCTCCTGCATCTACTGTGTCCTCTGGTGCCTCCTTTTCAGAGGCTTCGGCATGGTCATTGCCCCTAGGGTCTGCCTTGGAGGTCACCAGATTCCTGGAAATCTTAGGTTCACTCTTCTCATTTTCCTCTTTTTCTGGGAGCCCAGGTCTTGCCCCACTTCCCTGTCGCCCTTTGCCATCAGCACTGCTCAGACTGCTGTCTGCACCTGGGCTGGACGGCTTGCAGGGAGTAGGGGGACTGGCAGCAGCTGAATCCAGAGAAACATCCTTCTCCTCTGGCTGGCTTGTTCTTAGAGACTCCTAGGGAGCAACAGACCATGTTAAAAAGGAAGACATAAGGAATGTGCAAAAGGAGCTGAGACATGCTGCAAGATGGAAATGCTATTCCCTGACTCCCACAGGCCAGTGCCTGAGTTCTGCCCCAGTGGTTATCAATCACGCAGTTCTTACATTTTTTTTTTTAATTTTTTTGAGATGAAGTCTCACTCTGTCACCCAGGCTGAGGTGCAGTGGTGCGATCTTGGCTAACTGCAACCTCTGCCTCCTGGGTTCAAGCAATTCTCGTCCCTCAGCCTCCCGAGTAGCTGGGACTACAGGTGTGTGCCATCACACCTGGCTATTTTTTTATATTTTTAGTAGAGACGGTGTTTTGCCATGTTGGCCACGCTGGTCTCAAACTCCTGGCCTCAAGCAATCCACACACCTCAGCCTCCCAAAGTGCTGGGATTATAGGCGTGAGCCACCGCACCCAGCCCACCCAGGTTTTTAAAACACAGATTCCTGACTCAACCCCAGATCTACAGAATCGGAATTTCTATGGTAATTTGGATATACCCAAGCTGATCCCCATCCACTGGTGGGCCTGGAAGTCACTACACTGGATGATACAACTCTGTCACCACCTATCATATCCTCAAGTAATAAATCTGTCTTGCTCCAGCCCCGTTAGCCACATCATAAGACTGCAGACTCAAAAGCCAATATTTATTTAAGATGATGATGGATCATCATGTGAGAGAAAGGCAGCAAAGTCTCAAATTTCTATTTTTCATGTTTAATAGGCAGCAGGGGAAAAATTATCAGGAGAGTGCTCTTCGTGCCTAAAGCCTCCCGGGTACATGCTGATAAGCAGCAGCCTCGGAGACAGCATCCTCACCGAGCACTGCCGACTGGGGTCCTCTGAGAAGCAGATGCCAAGTTAGGGTTAGATGTGCAAGAGATTTAAGGGAGATGTCTACAAAGGATAAAGGAAGTGAGCAGAGCTCCAGACTTTCTCCAGTTCTGGGAAAGTCTTGGTCAGCCCAGCAGAGTCGCCTAGTAGGCTGCCATAAGAACAGTCCCGTATCTGTAGAAATGGCTCTGCTTTCAGACCCCTGTTGTGGCTCATCACCAGCAAGAAACACTTCCATGAAGCAGGGTGGATAGAAAGGGCAGTGCTGGAGGCTGTCAATCTGCTAAGCTCCCTTTGGCAGGGTCTCTCGAAAGCAGATCTGAGCAGTGCATCTGTACAGTGGCCACGCCCTGCTCCTCACATACAAACCTCACTTTAAAAACTAGTAAAAACCCAAGGCTGCTTCCACTAAATTCCTTAGAGTCGGTCAAAAGAGAAAAAGAAAACCCTCCCTTGGAAATACAGCCAGTGATCTCTGCTGGGTTTGGGCTGAGAAGTCTTCCTCCTGGAAAACATCTGTGCTAACACTTGGGCTGCCAGACTGAATAACTTCCGAGGAGGGATTTTTAAGACTTCCTGATTCCCTATTCTGAAGACTCAAGGACCATGATGACTAGAGAGCGGAGAGGTCCAAGAAGAAGCCCTAAGCACGGCATTTATTGATGCTCTGTTCAAGTGTCTGCTGTGCCCAAAGAAATGACCCTCTCCCTGCAAGCCTGACAGCCCACTGACAAGCTAACCCAGGCTTCCTAGGGATGATTACACACGTCAGTAAAGCAGAGTCCTTCAGAGCTCAGCTTTGGAGACAGAGGCTGCCCAGGCTCAAATTTTGGCTCCACACTTACAGATGTGTGACCTTAGGCAAATTATTTACTTCTATGTGCCTCAGTTTCTTTTGCTAAAATACCAGGATGGAGCAGTGCTTACCTCATAGGAAGCACCGCTGGGAAGAGTAAATGAGTCAGCACTCATCAAGTGAGTTAAGAAACTCAGAATTGTGACTGGCACACTGTCAGTGTCCCACGAATGTTAACTTACGTTATGTAATGAGACTTACACATTCATTCACTGAGCACATTCTATGTGTCAAACACTGCCTTGGGAATCCAAATATGGCCAAACTATGGATCCTGCCCTCAAGGAATTGAGCTAATATTGAGAAAAGTGAAATGTTCCCAATGGCTTTGGTTATGAGCCTTGACTGCCCAAAGCAAAGAGGCCACTAGACACAGTGGTGATACTGTCATTAGGCCCAACCCTGTCCCAGAAAGAAGAGCGGAAGGGGAAGTAGAGAAGGTACAAAGGAAGCTCACGCCTTGGCAGCATGCATGTGGGTACCCGCCAGTGCTGCCCCTCCCAGCATCCCTAACCTCCAGTATGGAATAAATCTGCCAGGACCACTGGGCTAAGAGAAGGGAGACACACTTCTCCTCTTCAAGTGAAGCAGCTTCAGGCTGAGCCTAATGGCCTTCTCATCTCTATACCACCAAAGGCCCATACTCAGCAGAAGCTCATATCCAGTCTGTGGGGTTCTAAGGCCTCCAAGAAGGAGGTGGGAGTTGCCTGGGGTGGGCAAAGGGTGTTGGGACAACCACACCCCCTTACTCGGCAAGCAGGGCCAATCCACCCTGGCCAGGCTCATCCCAAGATTAAAGAAAGGCTCCCACCGGCTTGAAGTTGGGAGTGAAACCTGGTCCTAAGAGGGCTGCCTACCAATACACCTTGGATGCGAGGGCAAAGGAGGTATCAGACCATAAATAGTCCCTATGGCCTTCAGGATAAAATTTAAACTCCTACTTCGCCCACAGCCCTTAAGGCCCAGCTCCTGCCTGCCTCTCACGGCTTACCTCCAGCCAAACCCTCAGACACTCTCTCCTCCCACCTGTGGATAAACATCACAATAATTTAGTAATTTGCCATGCAATTCCTAAAACACACATACACACACACTACCCTGACACACCCCCCACTGGTCCCCACCACATCACCTCTTCCAGGATGCCTGCCTTGATCCCTAGGTCAGCTGACCTGAGATGAGCCTTCCCCATCATCTACTTTAATAGCTATTGTATTTGCTGATTTCCTTATCTGTTTCCCTCACCAAATTAGCTCCCTATTGTCCTCAGTACTTAGTTTCTAGCACATAATAAGTGCTTAGCAAAGGTTTGTTGACCAAATTGTTAAATATGAATAAGCGTGTCATGCAAAGATAGCAGTTGAGGTTTCCCTTCCTAGCCTGCAAAAAGGAGATGTAATTACTTTACATGGTTATACAGGGATTCGACTATATTTATTACAGTGCTAATTAAATGAAAAATAGCTAAGCAAATGTTAGCTATTAATTAACCATTCAAGATGACGGAAAAACAAGTAACCTATCAAAAATCAGAGAATACAAGACACAGGTAGAGATTCCCATCCTTGAGAGGATCAGGAAAAATAACTAACAGGTACTAGGCTTAATGCCTGGGGGATGAAATAATCTGCACAACACACCCCCATGACACAAGTTTACGTAGACAGCAGACCTGCCTGTGCACCCATGAACTTAATATAAAAATTAAAAACAGAGAGTCCCATTCTTACACATGAGAGAATATAGCCAGATTGCAATAATCTTAGGCCCAGCTCAATCTGTACGCTTAAATTCTTCAAAAGAAAATTTTCACATGATGGGGCTCACTCTAGTCTGCCTTACCTAAAACAGTAAAACACGGGTAATATTAAAATAAACAACCTTGCATTCTCTGCACCATGTTGACTAACTGCAACCACAGGACAGCACCTCGAGGGTGGGGAAAGCAGAGGGAGGTGAAGCATTTGATGTAGATTATCCACAAATGGATGTACATGAGCTGAGTGTCTGGAGAAGCTATCCAACTCCATGAGCATCTCCCTTCACCTGGCCCCTGCCCCTCGTCTCCCGGCCCAAGGCCTGAAGCTCCAACCAGGTATACACTCTGGGCACCGAAGTCCAGTCTCCCGCCCTGGTTCTGTGGGAAGTGCAGGAAAACGTGGGACCTCAGTCTCAGCACAACTTTGCCCTCAGCTCATCCCTGCTCACACTCCTTCTGTCTCCTCCTTTCACAGCTCCAGGTCCTTGAGTATTTCAAGGCACATTTCTGCTGCTTTTTCAAAAAAGACTTTCCCATCTGCAGGAGGAGAGAGCAGGAAAGAGCTTATAAGAATCATTTCATGAATATTTAACATACCCCCCAAAAGCCCTGAGGTTCTTCTGCCCAGAGCACAAAGACAAGGACCCCTATAATCCGCACAGCACAGGGGACAGGGCATGAAGGCCAAGGAACTGAACCCATGTCTGTGCATTGACCCTGTTCTGCAGAGACCCCCACCAAGCTGATCATTAGTCCAATTTATTTTTCAGATTTCATTCCTGCCCAGTTGGTCTCAATTCTTTGCACAGCTCCCTGGTGTTGTTAGCACTTTCCAATCGCACTGACATCATCCTGTTATTTCTAAGCCCAGGCTCCCTCCTGCTACTTTGATCCACTGATGGGCTTTTCACCAGCACCACATGGCCACATAAAGTCTGCTCCACTACCCTTCAGCCTCCTGGCTTTTGCTCGCCCTGTTCAGTGTCGGTTCCATGAACCTCTCTCTCTTCAGTCTGTAATAGACTTGAAGTGCGTTTAAGTTGGAAAGCAGGAGAGCAGGGAGGAGACAAGAAGAGATGCATTCTTGCCATCCTACTGCCCTCTCATGGAATCATGAGCAAACTGACTGCTCAGTGAGACAGGATAGAACTAGCCTCAGAAGTCCATCTCCATCCTAGGCTGTATGGGACACTCAGGAGTGGGGAAAGGTAGGCAGTTCACAGAATCAAAGACTGTAAACTGAGACAAAAGCCATTTTCAAAGAGCAGGGCCCAAGCAGAGGCAGCATTGGCTGTCCTGAAACCCCCCCATTCACCCTCATCACTAACACTCCCAACAGGAAAAGCCCTGATTCCTGCCTTCAGTTAGAACATAGGAATCCAACACTCCATGTGACAAAAAGAACTAAATCTGCGGGGATGCTAAAGACAGGGGTAGGAGGTGTATTTAACACCACCCACTCCAGACATTTCCCCTCATCACACTGGGGTGCCTATTTATATTAAAGAGGTTATAAAATGTTTAAAAGTCCCCACTCTCCCCAGAGAAGCACATAGTCATCAGAAGGAAAGCTTTTAGAAATCCACCTTTCAGGTCGGGCACGGTGGCTCATGCCTGTAATCCCAGCACTTTGGGAAGCCATGGCGGGCGGATCACCTGAGGTCAGGAGTTTGAGACCGGCCTGGCCAACATGGTGAAACCCCGTCTCTTCTAAAAATACAAAAATTAGCCAGGCATGGTGGCGGGTGCCTGTAATCCCAGCTACTCGGGAGGCTGAGGCAGGAGAATCGCTTGAGCCCAGGAGGCAGAGGCTGCAGTGAGCCAAGATCGCGACATTGCACTCCAGCCTGGGGGACAAGAGCGAGACTTCAACTCAAAAAAAAAGAAAAATCCGCTTTTCAAAGAAGAAAAAGCCTTTTTTGTTGATATTTACAATCCATTATGAAGTAAATGTTAATAAGCCCAAGGTCAAAGTAAATCATAATCAATCCACATCAGGATCTTCAATCCGCCAGCTGATAGCAGGGACCAAGTACCCACTCTATCTGGTAACTGGGAAAGCCAAGTGAAGAAAAAAATACGACACAACCTGCCCGGACACTCTCTCATGAGTCCCAGCGTGGCTCATTCACTCATTCACAAATTCATTCTCTCAACTGTTGACCAAAACATACCTAAGCACTTCCTATGTTTCAGAGGCAGTGGGCTAGGTGCTGCCTGGCCATACAGAAATGAATAGGGCAGAATCTCCAACCTCAACTTGCTCATTCTCATAGAGATTGTCTTCTTCCTCCAAAAGCAAATAAGTCCTCTGACACCCCTGGTCCTATACATGGTCAACCTTCTAGGCACAAAGCCTGAGCATCTCCTTTGATCAATAGAGGTCTTACTGGTGGTGGAGAAGAAAATAAAGTTGTCATTTCAGGGAACTAAACAGATTGAAGGCTTTAGATTTAATCCTTCCAGACTAGGCCCCACTCAGAAGGAACAGTTTCAAAGCAGACCTGTATCAGCTTGATAATAAAAATGGGACACTTAGAAAAAAGTGTCACATTTGGCAAGAAACTGTAAAGTCATAATCGAAAGGTATCTGACTGTGCAGAGCCAAAATGCTGAACAGTTTCTGAGGTAACAGGCAAAGTTTAACTACAAAAAGAGTCCTAGGCTGGGCACAGTGGCTTACACTCGTAATCCCAGCACTTTGGGAGCCCAAGACAGGTGGATCACTTAAGCCCAGGAGTTGGAGACCAGTCTGGGAAACATAGCAAAACTCCATCTCTACAAAATATAGCTGGGTGTGGTGGCGGGCACCTGTGGTCCCAACTACTTGGGAGGCTGATATGCACTCCAGCCTGGGCAACAGAGTGATATCCAGTCTTAAAAAAAAAGCCCTGTCCAATGGCTAGACTTGGGTCACCCACAACTCAGGTCTCAAGTACCAAATCAAGGGCTATCAGCCAGCACATCTGAAACCTCAAGTGACCTGAGACACTAATCCTGGCTCTTAAGG
>NW_012107697.1:133534-174622 GCF_000951045.1 Mandrillus leucophaeus | reverse complement strand
AAAAAAAAGAATAGTTAGAGAAATATGGCCGGGTGCGGTGGCTCACGCCTATAATCCCAAAACTTTGGGAGGCCAAGGTGGGCGGATCACGAGGTCAGGAGATCCAGACCATCCTGGCTAACATGGTGAAACCCCATCTCTACCAAGAATACAAAAAATTAGCCAGGCGTAGTGGTGGGCGCCTATAGTCCCAGCTGCTTGGGAGGTTGAGGCAGGAGAATGGCGTGAACACGGGAAGCGGAGCTTGCAGTGAGCTGAGATCACGCCACTGCACTCCAGCCTGGGTGACAGAGCAAGACTCCGTCTCAAAAAAAAAAAAAAAGAAAGAAATATTTTGAGAAACGTTATATTTAAATGAATACATTAGACACTAAACAAAGGATACATGGTAGGGAAAGCTCCTTTCTAGGTACAAAAACACATGGCTGGGCACAATGGCTCACACCTGTAATTCTAGCACTTTGGGAGACCAAGACGGAAGGACTGCTTGAGGTCAGGAGTTTGAGACCAGTCTGGTCAACAGAGAGACCTCGTCTCTGCAAAAAAGGTAAAAAGTAGCCAGGCATGGGTGCGCATGCCTGTAGTCCTAACTACTCAGGAGGCTGAGGCGGAGGATCACTTGAACTCAGGAATTCAAAGCAGTGAGCTCTGTTCACACCACTGTAACTCCAGGCTAGGCAACACAGGGAAGCCCTGTCTCTTAAAAAAAAAAAAAAAAAACTACTGGAGGTTTTAGGTATTACAATAACATAATGAGTGTTGACATTTGTTTGTTTAGAGGCAGGGTCTGGAAGGGACAGGAATCCATTCATTTATTCTTGTCCTCCCCCAAACCCCAGAAATCCCATCTGGAAGGACTGGGACACAACGGTTGTTTTTCCAAATATGCATTACAACAAAGCAGGGGGGCTTAATAAAAACAGGAGGGATATGCCAGGCTGACACATTTGCCTGTAGGGATTAGGGCTCTTACCTCATACTCAAAGTCAACCCCCAGTGCCCCAATGTCCAGGTGTAGGTTCTTAAGAGGCTCACTTGAGCTGTGGACACTCTAGAAACAAAAATGATGACAAGTGTAAGTCTGAGGAAACTGGTCAACCCAGGGTGAGGGGTGTGCAGAGGGAAAAGCGGGGCACTGCTGAGCTGCCAGGCGGGCCCAGGCAGGGCTTCAGAGGACTTGGGGCAGGACCACCACTGAGGCAGCCTCACTAAACGGCTCTCCATCCAGCACAAACTATGCTGTGCACCAAGCAAGTGGCCAAGGTGCTTTCTGCTGGCTGTATTTTCTGGATCAGATCTAGAAGGTATAATAGACTGCTCAAGAAATGAAGCTGGGGGCCAAAAAAAAATCTTGCTTTTTTAAAAAGAAGCACAGAGATCAGCCAAAGGTAGAAACAATCCATATATATTCATCAACAGATGAGTAGATAAACAAAATGTGGCATATCCATACCATGGAATATTACTCAGCCTTAAAAAGGACCAAAGTTCTAATACATGCTACAACATAGATGAACCTTGAAACATTATGCTAAGTGAAATAAGGCCGACACAAAAGGACAAATATTGTATAATTCCTCTTATATGAGGTCCTAGAATAGGTAAATTCATAGACACAGAAAGCAGATTAGGTTTCCAAGGACGGAGGGAGAGGGAATAGGAAGTTATCATTCAATAGGTACACAGTTTCTATTTGGGATGATGAACAAGTTCTAGAAATGAACAGTGGGGGGTGGAGTGCAGAAAAAAAAAAGAAATGGATAGTGGTGTTGGGTGCACACATTGTGAAGGTAATTAATACCACTGAATTTTAACTTTAAAATGGTTAAAAGGGCAAATTTTATGTTACATATTTTTTCTATCACAGCAAAAACATTTTCAAAAGGAAAAAATATAGCACGGAGGGTTTCCAGGCCAGGGAGGGGACTTCATCATTACCTGGTTGTCACTTTCCTCCTCATCCTCCTCATTAGTTTCTTCTCCTAAAGCCAAGAGGCTGAGAGCAGTCTTGTCCTCATGTATGGAGCCCAGGAGACCCTTTGTATAAGCAGAGGTCTTGAGACCCTGCAAAGGCTTCAAAATAGAGAAGGACAGTCAAAGGACTCACTTGAAGACCTTTGGAATGACCTTTAGAATGCTCCTCCCCACTCTCTATGTCAATGTCTCCCAGATCAAGTCCCACCATGTCCATGAAGCTGACCTGGCGACTGCAGCTCACACCAATGACTCCCTTCACCCACTCCTACTGCCTTGACTGCAGAGACTCAGAAATCAGCACTGATGTCCCTACAGCATGCGTCTATCCTCCACAGCCCAGAGTCCACATTCATACAGGTGTGAATTACATTTTCCCAACTGGATTACGAACTCTGAGGACTCTACCGATTCCGTCTATTTCTCACCCCTAGGCCATAGTCCCTAATATGGTACACGGCGGCCCCACAGGAACTACAGACACTGAACACAAGAGAAAGTACTTACCAGCATGAGTTCTCCAAGCTGACGTCCAGACTCCACTGAGCTCCCCAGGCTCACGCTTTGAGATCCACGAAGGGCAGAGGGTGGGGTATCCACAAGGCCTCGTAAAGGAGCCAGGCCCCCAAGAGGAACATGAACTGGGGCTAATGAGGAACCCAGGGCCTGGGCAACAGAAAACATCTTGTTACAATCCAAGAAACCATGTGGCTCTGAAAGTGTCGGAGACAGATATAAAAATAAAACATCTAAATCCTGCACGCTCAAATTTAAACCACCTCCGCTCAGAGGCTGCTAATGAAACACAACATCCAGAAATTACCATTGTGCCAACTGTGTGAGAAATCACAGGCTGGTTTCCTGATTCTCATAAGTCTCATGCTGTCTCACAGTAAACAGTTCTTTAACATCTGGCAGATGCCGCATGGGGTTCCGCTCTCCTTTCAGAAGCCACATAGGAGGCCGGGCGCGGTGGTTCATGCCTGTAATCCCGGCACTTTGGGAGGCCAAGCCGGGTGGATTACGAGGTCAGGAGTTTGAGACCAGCCTGGCCAGTATAGTGAAACCCTATCTCTACTAAAAAACACAAAAATTAGCCGGGTGTGGTGGCATGCGCTTACAGTCCCAGCTACTCGGGAGGCTGAAGCAGGAGAATCACTTGAAACCAGGAGGCGGAGGTTGCAGTGAGCCAAGATCACACCACTGCACTCCAACCTGGCGACAGAGCAAGACTCTGTCTCAAAAAAAAAAAAAAAAAAAAAAAAAAGGCCAGGAGCAGTGGTTCACACCTGTAATTCCAGCATTTTGGGAGGCCGAGGTGGGCGGATCACCTGAGGTCAGGAGTTCTAGACCAGCCTGGCCAACATGGTGAAACCCTGTCTCTACTAAAAATATAAAAATTAGCTGGGCATGGTGGTGCATGCCTGTAATCCCAGCTACTCAGGAGGCTGAGGCAAGAGAATCACTTGAACCTGGGAGGTGGAGGTTGCAGTGACCCAAGATCACACCGCTGCACTCCAGCCTGGGCGACAGAGTGAGGCTCTGTCTCAAAAAAATAATAATAAATAATAAATAAAATAAAATAAAAGCCATATAAGAAGGATGCAGGAGGGGAAAGCAGAGACAAATCCTCATCTAGCAGAAGAATTCTCAATTGATAAAGTTTAAAATTGATGAGTCAAGAAAAAGCAGTCTAAGTGTATTATTTACAAAGATGGACGTAAACACCACAACAGAATGGTTGCCTTTGAGGAGGGCTCTGCACAGTGAAGTGCTAGACTTTCTTATATGCCTTTTAGTACTACTTGACTTTTTAAACTACGGACATGCACTACTCTGATGAAAATCTAAGGCCAAGGCACAGTGGCTCACATCTGTAATCCCAGCACTTTGGGAGCCCAAGGTGGGAAGATCACTTAAGGCCAGGAGTTCAAGACCAGCCTGGGCAACATAGCAAGACCCCATTCCTACAAAAATATTTTAAAGATGAGCCAGATGGGGTAGCATGCACCTGCAGTCCCAGCTACTCAGGAGGCTGAGGAGGAAGGACTGCTTGAGCCCAGGAGCTGGAGGCTACAGTGAGCTCTGATGGCACCACTGTACTCCAGCCTGGGCAATAGAACAAGACCCTATCTCAGACCAGCCTAGGCAACACAGTGAGACCCTGTCTCTACAAAAAAATTAGTGGGACATGGTGACACATGCCTGTGGTCCCAGCTACCTGGGAGGCTGAGGCGGCAAGATCAATTAAGCCCAGGAGTTCAAGGTTACAGTGAGATATAACCACTGCACTCCAGCCTGGGAGACAGAGCGAGACCCTGCCTCTAAAAAATAAAAATGACCCTGTCTGGAAAAAAATCAGCACTAACTACAACAAAAATACACATGAGCAACAGAAGAAGGACTCTCTCCCCTTTCCACTGATGAGGAAGGTGGCTGAAAGGAGCCTTGCCGAAGGGCAGTAGTGGGGCTGACCAGGTCCCTTCTTTTCCCTGTTCTCCTTCCTGCAAGCAAGGGCTGGGGAAAGAAATCAGGCTACGCGTCAGAATTCGTGAGACCTCCCGCTATTCACAGACTCTCTGATTCTCAGTTTACTCATCTGCAAGATGGAGATGATGTGTGCCTTGCCACCTGACTAGGTGTGCAGAGAAGCTCAAGGAGATGAGTGCTAGGGGCCTTTGTGAGTGGCCCAGGGCTACACCAACATTATAAAATTGCCACCATCACAGGGATTCACATTACAATAATCTAGACTTATCAGAAGCAAAGATGGCAATCTGGTGACAATTTACAAAGACCCCTTCAAAATTCATTTCTCAAACTTAAAATGTCTCAGATGACACAAAAATTCCAATCCTCCCTAATCCCACAAGGACCGAAGAGAGAAAAGGAAACCCAGAGGCAGCCAGGCTGAGGTTCCAAAGATCCATCTTCTCACCTGTAGCCTAAGCCTAGGGGCCAGACCAGTGGGTGGGTTCCCAGGAGGGCCCATTTCTGCATCAGATGCTCATCAGGAAAGTAAGGTGAGAACCACTCCTGAGCTTCTGCAGGTCCACAATCATCTGGCCTGTTGTAGAACATCTTTGTGAAGGAGAAAACGAGCTGATAACCATAACACTGGCCAGCAGTGCGCTGGCTAAACACCTTCCATGCGATGTCTCATTTTACCCTCACAACCACCTGAGACTGGCTCTGCCATTATCCACAGTCCCCATATGAACAAATGGAGGTTGGTGAGGTCAAGAACCCTGCCCAGGCTGGGCGCGGTGGCTCACACCTATAATCCCAGAACTTTGGGAGGCTGAGGCGGGCAGATTACCTAAGGTCAGGAGTTCAAGACCAGCCTGGCCAATATGGTGAAACCCTGTCTCTACCAAAAAAAAATTTAAAAATTAGCCGGGTGTGGTGGCAGGTGCCTGTAATTCCAGCTACTGAGGGAGGCTTAGCTGGGTGTGGTGGCAGGTGCCTGTAATCCCAGCTACTGAGGGAGGTTGAGGCTCCTCAACCCGGGAGACAGAAGTTGCAGTGAGGTGAGATCATGCCACTGCACTCCAGCCTGGGTTACAGAATGAGGCCCTGTCTTAAAAAAAAAAAAAAAAAAGAACCCTGCCCAAAGTTACAGAGCCAGTGAGGGGCAGAGATGGGATTGGAACCCAAGGCTATGTCTAAAACAGTACTTTACACCAGCTCTGGCTGTGGCAGAAAAAAAAGCCTAGGACATACATGGTCCCCGACACCTCTAACCCCAGTACTTTCAGAAGCCAAGGCAGGAGGATCACTTTAGGCCAGGAGTTCAAGACTGGCCTGGGCAACATAGTAAGACCCCATGTCTACAAAAACTAATTTTTAATTAGCTGGGTATGGTGGTACACACCTGTAGTCCCAGCTACTTGGGAGGATTGCTTAAGCCCAGGAGCTCAAGGCTGCAGTGAGCTACCATCACTGAACTCCAGCATGAACAACAGAACAAAACTCTGGTCTCTTAAGAAAAAAAAAAGGGTGGGGGGCTGGGGGGAAGAGCCCAAGAAAGCTTTTTCAAGGTAAATTGGGCAAACCAGGCATGCTCCTCCTGGTTTCAGCCCTTCTAACCATCCCATGTATCAGCAAGCAAAATTATCCCCACACTGTATTTATGGAAAATTACAGACTCCTAACATGGCTAATTTGCTAACGTGCTGGGGGCTTGAGGGAGGGAGACAAGCATGCTGAGGGCTTCGTTCTCCCAGGCCTTGACCAAATCAGCAGTTAGCGGGGAAATTATACATTCCTGGCTCCTAGCTGATCATCTTCTGTAGACGGCCATTAACTCTGAGTATGGGGCTATGCATGGAGTTGTCCTTCAGAGCAGATAAACTTACTGCCACTGGGCTAATTAAAACTTTCAGGATAATCTGCAGCTTATCCGATATTTATAGTGCTTCAGTAGTTATTAAAGCTAACAGAGAACCAATGCAAGCCAGCAATTAGGAAGCAGAGCAAACAACTGGGTAAAGCCACAGCTGGGCAACAGCAAAAGAATAGCTGGAGAAATTCAGATTGATCCCCATGGTCTCTGATCCAACTTGACTTCTGAATGAAGAATATGGTGAGTCTTTAAAGGGACAAAGGGAGAATGATAGGGCAAGGTCAGCCATTTGATAAATCCCAGTAGGGGAGGAAGTGAACTCAAGAGTGAAGTCACAAATACGGTCTACACAAGTCTGACACAGGTTATCCATGTGGTTTTCTGGGGACGCTAGGAGGCAAAGAGCAGAAGCAGCTCACTGGATGGCAGAGAGAGGTTCTGGCCTCCGTCTCTCATGAATATTAGCTCTCAGGCCAGGCATGGCAGTTCACACCTGTAATCCCAGCACTTTGGGAGACCGAAGCAGGCAGATCACTTGAGGTCAGGAGTTTGAGACCAGCCTGGCTAACATGGCAAAACTCTGTCTCTACTAAAAATACAAAAACTAGCCAGGTGTGTTTGCACACGCCTGTAGTCCCAGCTACTCAGGAGGCTGAGGCATAAGAATAGCTTGAACCCGGGAGGTGGAGTTTCAGTGATCCGAGATGACACCACTGCACTCCAGTCTGGGCGACAAAGCAAGACTGTCTCAAAAAAATAAAAAAATTAAAAGAAAGAATATTAACTCTCTAATCAGGTGCAGTGGCTCATGTCTATAATCCCAGCACTTGGGGAGGCCAAGGCGGGTGGATTGCTTAAGACCAGGAGTTCGAGACCAGCCTGGCCAACATAGCAAAACTACATTTCTACTAAAAACACAAAAAAATTGGCTGGTGAGCACCTGTAATCCCAGCTATTGGAGAGGCTGAGGCACGAAAATCGCTTGAACCTGGGATTCAAGCGATGGAGGTGCAAATTGCAGTGAGCCAAGATCCACTGCACTCCAGCCTGGGCGACAGAACAAAACCCTGTCTAAAAATAAAATAAAATAAAAATAAAAATAAAACATGATATTAACTTTCTGGTTCTGTGTGATTTCAAGAAGAGATAAGTTCAGAGCTTTGGGGTAGGCTGCCTATGTGGAAGGACCTCTCTCTAGAATCAGCTGATAGGAAAAGCTTCCCAAATCCCAGGAAGGTGTTTATATGCCAGGATTAGCGACGTTCTGCTCACCCTCAAAACTGATCAAGTTCAAGGCACACGAACCACCTATGAATTACAATTATAGCCAGGGAAGGGAAATCATAGATACCCTCAGCCCTATCTTGCAGGTGATGGCGTAGAGGAAACTTCAAATATGTGTCATCCCATAAAATGGCCATTTGGGTAGTTAAAGGGCCAGCAGTTACCAAGGAAGGGTGGGTAACAGGAACACAGGCCTGACAGCTGTGGTAAGACACCAACTCCACCTGCTCCCTCCCTGCCAAGTTTAGGCCTTTAGGCCACGCTCACTAAGAAGCCTACCTGGTTGAAATGCTGCATCTTGCCTGGCTCTGTAGCAAGCCCGCCGATGGAGCTCTGCTGGACTAGCCCCTGCCTGAGGGGGCTGCTGCTTGGCTGGAAGTGGGCTTGCTGAGAGGCCTCCTGCCCAGCAGGGGCAAGGGCCACCTCCTGAGGATGTTCCAGCAGCTCTGGCTCCCATGATAGAAGCCTTGAGTCCCTCTCCAGGACTCTGATGGCCTCGTGCTCACCCTCACTAGACATCCTAGAAGACTCAGCTGCCATGCAACAGCCTGTGCTGGCGCTGTGTCTACACGGCATGTCCTGCATGCTCTCAGGCAGCCCCAGGCCCTCCGGCCACCTGGAGATCTTGACCATCTGCAGGATGTGCTGGTAGAACCTCTGATCCTCAGAGTAGTCTTCACTTTCTGACTGCTCCTCGACAGGGCTCTGCATGTGGGACATGTGAGGAACTGAGAAGGGGCTGAAGTGTTGATCTCTGAAACCTGAGTCTGACTGAGCCACACCCTCCTCAGATCCCCGTGAGCTCTGCAGGTTCCAAGGGAAGTTGTTCACCTCGTCCAGGACGGGAGAGCCCAGGTGTAAGGCCAGGCTGCTGCTGCTGCTGCTGCTACCGCTGCTGCTGCTGTTCTCCAAGTCAGGCCCAGACACACTAGGCTTCTCATCTTTACAAGGGAGCTCTGCAGACCCGAGGGTCTGTCTCTTCTCACCGGCAGGAGGCTCCCCGGGGGCCCTCCCTGAAAGGGGATTCTGAGCTGGTTCTGATGTCAGGGTTTCAGGTGATATTAGCAAGAGCCCCTGAGGTAGACTTTCAACTAAGGCCCCTAGAGCCTCAGGGTCACTGGGCTCTGTTTCCTTGCAGCTTCCTGGGATATCCTTATTGACAAGCTTGGAGACCTGTTCCATCCACAGTCCGGGAGGTTCTCTCCTCCTCCTCCCACTGCCTACGCTCCCACCTTCCCCAGAAACTCCCTGCCAGCTCAGGTCTTCAGTAGGGCTGCTATCTAACAACAACTTGCTCTTCCTGGCAGGCAACATGTGGCCAGAAGAACAAGAGGACAGGGAGGGCTCCTCCTCAGGGGATGATGTGGGAATGGGGCTTTGGCCCTTGTCCCCTCCAGGGCCAGTGGAGCTCAGTTTGGCTAAGCTGTGGCTGTGCTGCTCCCCTTTCAGCGGCAGGCCCTTGATGGCTTCAGAAAGCTTTGAGTGGACAGGGGCCTGGCTCCTGCTTTCTACCACATCCTGCACATTTTGGAGAAGCCCAGTGTTCTGAGGGGCTGGAGTGCCCAGTTTCTGCTGTCTGCTCCTCATTTCCAGCTCTTCTGTTTCAGGGTCTGAAAACCCCAGGTAGATTTTCTCTGTCGCCTTCTGGAGTTTCTCCAGACCCTGCTGATCACCTAATTCTCTCCTGCATTGGGCTGAGGCCCTGCCTAAAATTTTCTCCATGTCAGCAAAGACCTGGTGGATTTGGGAAGTTTGGCCTTTGAAGAGTGGCTGCAGCTTTCTGGGAAGGGCACCCATGAAACGCCAGGGGGTGTCGCCCAGCATGCCTGGGCTCTTTCCTTTGTTATAGGATCCCTCACTTCTAGCCTGAATCTCTTGATCTAGGTCCAGATCAGGAAGCCCAGGTGCTGACGGAGGGGACAGGCTGCAGAGAAAGGATGAAGGAGGCAGAAGTCCCTTCTCAGGCTGCGTTTCCTAGATGGGTATATAAACATGCAGAGAAAACGAAGACAAAGCACTTCTGATTTACACTTGCTACCTCACCCCTTGGTAAGCCCTCAGCAGAAACCCACCCTCTCTATTCAAAGTAAAGCACAAACTGAAGAGGGAAGAAAAGATAAAAACTCTCTTGGGCTGAAAATATATTGTTTTCTAGGCTCCAGTTTCCTTATTTACAAAGAGGAGGCTGGACTAGATCAATGGTTTGCAAACCTTGCTCCATGGAACCTGGGAAGTTCAGTACCTTGGGGTACTATATTGTGCATGTGACAGAGAAGAGGTGTCACAAAGACCTACACTGCCAAGTTCAACCAAAGAAGCTCCATTTCTTTTTGTATAAGCTGGACCTCTATAGAGGAACTGACTTGAAGACAGGGCTCTATTACAAACTAAAGTCTGAAAATCGCTAACCAGACTATCCCTAATGTACTATCCAGCTCTCAGATTCTGTGATTGATTAGTTTTATAAAATGCACCAACCTTGGGCCGTGTGTGGTGACTCATGTCTGTAATCACAGCACTTTAGGAGGCTGGGGCGGGTGGATCACTTGAGGTCAGGAGTTCGAGACCAGCCTGGCCAACATGGTGAAACCTCATCTCTACTAAAAATACAAAAAATTAGCTGGGCACAGTAGTGGGCGCCTATAATCCCTGCTTCTTGGGAGGCTGAGGCACGAAAA
Organism: Mandrillus leucophaeus; assembly: GCF_000951045.1. NCBI lineage: Eukaryota > Metazoa > Chordata > Mammalia > Primates > Cercopithecidae > Mandrillus > Mandrillus leucophaeus. The sequence continues at coordinate 164,341 of NW_012107697.1, read as the reverse complement.
TTGCTTGAACCCAGGGGGCAGAGGTTGCAGTGAGCCAAGATCATGCCACTGCACTCCAGCCTGGGCAACAGAGCAGGACGCTGTCTCAAAAAAAAAAAAAAAAGAAGAAGAAAAAAAAAAAAAAAGTCCACCAACCTTATCAAGGACACCCAGAAATTTTTTAACAGGGAGAGAAGAGAAGCATAACAAATGACCCGAGACTTGAAAACTCAGTCTAGCATTGTCTACCAAGTGAACCAGTTGGTATTGTTGAAAGACCTCCACATGGTCACAGACCCTCTGGGCTAGAAAAACTTCTAAAAAATTAACCACCCCTCTACAAACATTCACACTGAACCCCAGTTGGCTGTGAGTGCACACCTCCAGAGAGTCCAAACCACTTGCGTCCAGGCTGCCTGCCTGGCTGAGAGCTGTCCCCTGGACAAACTCAAGTTTGAGGCACCTGTCCTGAGCCCTAAGAACCAGACTGACAGTGCAGGGCTGTCCCATTTTCTTCACTTCCTGCAATCATGGAAGGAACTCTTTTTAACAGAGGGCTCTAAGAACCCAATCACACATCTACATCTCAGTCCTTTACCCAGCTCTCCACCTCAGAACCCTCACTTCATTCCGTCTCCCGCCTTTCGTCAAGCCACAGTCTGCCCAGATGCCTGACTACCATTTCAAATAATCCGGGGTCCGTGAAAAGCCCTGTGGCCACCTTTTGCCATTCGAAAACATGACATTGGAAAATCTAGCCTAGCTGGAAATTATCTGCCCTCTTTTCTCCATCTGGAGGAATGGGCTTGTTACCGTGTTTCTCAAAACATGAGTAGTATGTCAGGGAGGGGAGGGAAGAGAGAAGTGTCTGCGGAGCTTGGACCAGAGGAAGCACAAGGCTCTGGAGGGAAATAAAAGCTGTAAGAGCAAAACAAGTGGACCACTGAAGAGGGCTGAAACGATGTTCCCAGTGCTCGCCACGGGCTGAGCTGAGTTCCTATGTCCCTCTCTCTCTTCAGCATGCCCCACCTGCCCCAGGCCTGGGTAAAGGGACCACTACAGCATTCTGGGAGAGCCTGGGCCTCACTTTGGTATGGCTCCAGGTCTTAGTTGCTCCACCTAAATCATGTGGGCAATAACTCCACCTCCTAGGTTCAGACGTACTAAAGGGACAAATGAAACAATAATTAATATGAATACTTTGAACTCAAATACAAAAGCTACTTATAACCAAGGAAATCAGGCTGGGCGTGGTGGCTCTCGCCTATAATCCCAGCACTTTGGGAGGCTGAGGCTGGTGGATCACTTGAGGTTAGGAGTTTGAGACCAGCCTGGCCAACATGGTGAAACCCCATCTCTACTAAAAATACAAAAATTAGCCAGGCATGGTGGCGGACACCTGTAGTCCCAACTACTCAGGAGGTTGTGGCAGAATTGCTTGAGCCTGAAAGGCAGAGGTTGCAGTGAGCTGAGATCACGCCACCGTACTCCAGCCTGGGTGACAGAGCGAGACTCCGTCTCAAAAAAAACAACAACAAGGAAATCACATGGCAATTAAACTTCAGTTACCCACCACTCACTGAGGACACTGGCAAAAATCTAGATGAGCAGATAAAGCCCAAGGCTTTTCTCTGGAATCTTGAAGGCACCCGGTGTTTTGACAACTAAATTATGGCTACATCTGATATCTAGGAATTCACACCGCCTTAAGACAAATAAGGAACCCACACTGGGGAGGCCTGACTCTGAACAGGAGAAAGGACACTTCACTCAGCTCACTGGCCTCTGCCAACCGCCTTCAGTTCCCGCTCTCCAGAGCAGCCGATGCCATTACTGCTACTACTACTGCAAAAACCATTCTCAGAAGAGGACTCTGTCTCATCAATCCTATTAGGTAACATGCACTTCCCAAGTGGGGAGAAAAGGAAATGTGTAGACATGGCAACAACTTCCAGAATTCCAAAAGCTGAAAGGAAAATCGACCAGAAGACAGGCAAAGTTTAGATGATATACTATCAAGAATTTACCATATTCTGACTGTTGTCTTCAACCTCCCAGCTGCAGACACCTAGAGGTTCCCAATGTCCCTCCAGATTTCAGCCCTGGCCTCTCTGGGAGGAGGCATCCACTGACTCACCAGGGAACTTTTGGGGGTCTCTTTGTCCTTCTTGTCTTTCTTTTCCTTTTTTTTTTTCTTCTTCTTAACGGTCCCAGAAGTTGACAGCTTTGCCCGCTCTTGGATCACCAAGTTCCGATAGTGTTCGTCACATGGATGGTCCCACATAGACTGCCCGTTGGCAAAGTTGAAATAGTAAATGTCACCTGTGATGTCCTGGCTGGGGACGGGCAGAGTTCAGAAGTTAGTCCCTGCTCAGTTACAAAAGAAGAAAAAGAAAAAGAGGGGAAAAAAAGAAAAAGGGAGAGCAGGTAAAAGAGGAGGAACAGCGGGGGTGGAAAAGGGAGGGAGAAGATGGAATGAGAGGGGTTAAGAGCCGAGGGAAGGAAAGGATTAACACAGAGTCAAAGGGTACCATTTGGTTAAGAAGGAGTTAGCTTAGATATAGGAAGAAAGGATTGGGATACCTAATCTCTATATGCTGATGTATAATCACTGCAGTTCTTGAGAATGCATGCTGGACTAGTATAGGAACAAACTTGGTTTTATTTAGATGGAGAAGTATAAAAACTATAGTATGTTGAACATAAGTGCTAGGATAAATCTTAATATTTTAATAAACAGTCTGAGGAAGAACAATGCATTGTGAGAGCTCTGGTTTTACAGAAGACTCTAAACTCATAAGAAGCAATAATCCTGCCGGGCGTGGTGGCTCACGCCTGTAATCCCAGCTACTCAGGAGGCGGAGGCAGGTCAGGAGTTCAAGACCAGCCTGACCAACATGGAGAAACCCCATCTCTACTAAAAATACAAAATTAGCTGGGGTGGTGGTGGGCGCCTGTAATCCCAGCTACTCGGGAGGTTGAGGCAGGAGAATCACTTGAACCCAGGAGGCAAGATCATGCCATTGCACTCCAGCCTGGGCAACAAGAGCGAAACTCCATCAAAAAAAAAAAAAAAAAAGTAATAATCCAAGCTAGTGTGGACCAATGGTAGAAGAAAATAATGTAGGAGGTATATTTCAAGAATCTGTGTTTCAACATGGACAAGTCCAAAATAAGCCACTCATCTCATCCACCATTAACAACAATCTATTAGGACAGCTAACAGGAAAAATGAAGTCCACTCACAACAGTAATGCAAAATATTTTATACTCACGCATAAACCTAAAATGTGCAAAATCTTTATAGAGTTTTACTGACAAGTCAGAAAAAAGAAAAACACCCACGGGAGAGGCATTCAGTATTCCAGAACAGAAAGACTCAAGTCTGTAAAGATGTCAATAATCCCAAAATTAATATATAAATCCAATACAATCCCAATCAAGCTCCTTATGAAATCTGACAAGCCGAATCTCAATTCAAACATAAGAGCAAACGAAAAATAAATGAGAAAATGAGCAGAAATAAAAAAAATCAGGGGTAAAAAAGGACACTGATAGAAGATATGCAAATGACCAATAAGCACATGAAAAGATGTTCCACATCACTAAACATTGGGAAAATGCAAATCAAAACTATTCTGAAATGCTACTTCACACCGTAAGCATGGCTATTATCAAAAATCTAAAAAATGAGCCTTGGCAACATAGTGAGACCCTGTCTCTACAAAAAATGAAAAAAATTAGCCAGGCACAGTGACACACATCTGTAGTTCCAGTTACTCAGGAGACTTGAGGTGGGAGGATCGTTTGAGCCCAGGAGTTCAAGGCTACAAGGCTGGGTGTGGTGGCTCACACCGCTAATTCCAGCACTTTGGGAGGCCGGGGCAGGTGGATCACCTTAGGTCAGGAGTTCAAGACCAGCCTGATCAACATGGTGAAATCCCATCTCTACTAAAAAATACAAAAATTGGCTGGGCATAGGGGCTCACGCCTGTAATCCCAGGACTTTGGGAGGCCAAGGTGGGCAGATCACAAGGTCAGGAGTTCAAGACCAGCCTGACCAACATGGTGAAACCCTGTCTCCACTAAAAATACAAAAATTAGCCAGGCGTGGTGGCGCATGCCTGTAATCCCAGCTACTCGGAAGGCTGAGGCAGGAGAATCGTTTGAACGGGGGAGGTGGAGGCTGCAGGGAGCCAAGGTCGCACCACTGCACTCCAGCCTGGGTGACAGAGCAAGACTCCGTCAAAAAAAAAAAATTAGCTGGGCGTGGTGGCATGCACGTATAATTCTAGCTATTTGGGAGGCTGAGTCAGGAGAATCACTTGAACCCAGGAGGTGAAGGTTGCAATGAGCTGAGATTGTGCCATTGACCGCCAGCCTGGCAGACAGAGGAACCCTTGTACACTGCTGGTAGGAACGTAAAATGGTGCTGCCACTTTGGCAAACAGCATGGGGGTTCCTCAAAAAAATTAAATCAAATTTAATATTAAATAAAAATTAAATAATTTTAAAATAGCTGGGTACCATGGTGCACACCTGTAGTCCCAGCCACTTAAGAGGCTGAGGCAGAAGGATCCCTTGAGCCCAGCAGTTTGAGGCTACAGTGAGCTATGATTATGCCACTGCACAGCCTGGGTGACAGAGCAATACCCCATCTCTAAGAAAAAAATTAATTTAATTTATAATAGAATTACCATGTGACCCAGCAATTCCATTTCTGGGCATATACCCAAATGAATTGAAAGCAATAATTCAAACAGCTATTTGTACACCAATAATCACAGCAGCATTATTCACAATAGCCAAAAGACGGAAAGAAGACCAAATGTCCATTGACAGATAAATTGATAAATAGGGCTGGGTACAGTGGCTCACGCCTGTAATCCCAACACTTTGGGAGGCAAAGGTGGGTAGATTACTTGAGGTCAGGAGTTCGAGACCAGCCTGGCCAACATGGTGAAACTCCATTTCTACTAAAAATACAAAATTACCCAGGCATGGTGGCACATGCCTGTAATCCCAGCTACTCAGGAGGCGGAGGCAGGAGAATCGCTTGAACCCAGAAAGCGGAGGTTGCAGTGAGCCAAGGTCGCACCACTACACTCCAGCCTGGGCGACAGAGCGAGACTCTGTCTCAAAAAAAAAAAAAAAAAAGATAAATAGAATGTTGTATATACATGCAATGGAATATTATTCAGCCTTAAGAAAAAATTCTCACGCATGCTACAACATAGATGCACCTTGAGGATATTATGCTAAGTGAAAGAAGTCAGACACAAAAGGACAAATATTGCATAATTCCACCTATATAAAGTACCTAGAATAGGCAAATTCATAGAGCCAGAAAGCTGAATGGTGATTGCCAGAGATTAAGGAGAAAGGAAAATGGGGAATTCATATGTAATGGCTATCGAGTTTCAGTTTGGGGATGAAAAAATTCTGGAGATGAATGGTAGTGATAGCCATGTAACATTGTAAATGTACTTAATGCTGCTGAATTGTCCACTCAAAAATGCTTAAAATGGTAAATTTCATGTTATATATATTTTACCACAATTAAGAAAAAATATATACAAATGTATTGACTTCAGTATGACAAAAGAAAGCATAAACCAAATTAAAAGACATGTGACTGGGATAAAATAGTAGAAATAGTGGTAAGATACCACTACTATTACCCAGAATACCCAGAATTATCAAAGAGTTCTGTCACCTTAACAAAAATAAAAGATAAGCAATCTACTAGACAAAAAGGCAAGAGATATAAACAGGTAAATCACAAAAGATCAACAGATGGCTAACTCAACTCTACAAACAACTTGGGAAATGCAATTTAAAATGATCCATTGTTATTTGTTGCCCTTGGATTGACTTTTTTTTTTATTGACAATTTTTTAATTGATAGTATTTCTAGGCTAGGCACTGTGGCTCATGCCTGTAACCCCAACACTCTAGGAGACTGAGGCAGGTGAATTGCTTGAGCTTAGGAGTTCAAGACCACCCTAAGCAACATGGCATAACCCCATCTCTACAAAAAAAAATACAAAAATTAGCCACACATGGTGACATACACCTGTAGTCCCAGCTACTGGGGAAGCTGAGGTGGGAGGATCTCTTGAGCCCAGGAGTTAGAGGCTGCAGTGAGTCATGATCGTACCACTGTACTCCAGCCTGGACGATAGAGCAAGACTCTATCTCAAAAACAACAACAACAACAAAAACTTCAATATACTAAAAACGGGATAAAAAATTGTCCTTATTTGCAGATTACATTTTTCTACAGGGTAAATATGTCCTAGAGACATTAAAGAAAACCTAAATACTGCAAATGGAAACAGACCATGTTCATGGGTTGAAAGTATTGTTTAAGATGTCAATTTTCCCCAAATTGATTTACAGAGTCAACTCAACCACAATAAAAATCCTAATAGGAAACTGACAAGCTATTCTTTTTTTTGGAGACGGCGTTTCGCTCTTGTTGCCCAGGTTGGAGTGCAAAGGCATGATCTCGGCTCACTGCAACCTCCAACCTGCCAGGTTCAAGTGATTCTCCTGCCTCAGCCTCCCTAGTAGCTGGGATTACAGGCATGTGCCACCACACCCGACTAATTTTGCATTTTTAGTAGAGACGGGGTTTCTCCATGTTAGTCAGACAGGTCTTGAACTCCTGACCTCAAGTGAACTGCCCGCCTTGGCCTCCCAAAGTGCTGGGATTACAGGCATGAGCCACCATGTTCGGCCTCGGAAACTGACAAGCTATTCTAAAATTCATATGGAAATACAAAATACCTAGAATGTGACTTTGAAAATGGAGAACAAAGTTGGAGGATTTACCTTAAATGATTTCAAGATTTATCATAAAACTATATAATCAAGACAGAATGGTACTGGTGTGAAGACAGACAGATAACTCAGTGGAAGAGAGCAGAGGATCCAGAAACAGCCTCACTTCATGGCCAATTAGGAAAATATCTAAATATCCTTCAATATAAGACTAGTCAAATAAATCAAGATTTTTGAAAATTGTGGTACATCTCTACACAGGAAAGTATGCAGCTGATACAAGAAAGAGTAGGCCTACACAAACGGACATAGAAGAACAGTGTATATAATAAAGTGCTTATGTTTAAAACTAAACCATTGTGGGGGGGGTGCATACATGTGTATTAAAAGAGTCTAGAGAGAATTTACCAATTAATAGTAATTACCCTTAGTAAAAGAAGAAGGGTAAAAGATGGGTAAAGAAAAAGAAGGGTAAAAATGTATGTACACCTACGTTTTAATGACTCATTTTATTTGTTTTTGGGACAGGTTCTCTCTCTCCCCGACGCTGAAGTGCAGTGATGCAATCTCGGCTCACTGCAGCCTCAATCTCCCAGGCTAAAGTGATCCTCCTAACTCAGCTTCCGAAGTAGCTGGGACTAAAGGTGCATGTCACCACCCCTACTTAATTTTTGAATTTTCTATAGAGACAGAGTTTCGCCAGATCGCCCAGACTGGTCTCAAACTCCCGAGCTCAAGCAATCCCCCAAACTCGGCCTCTCAAAGTGCTTGGATTATAGGTGTAAGCCACCACGCCTGGCCAATTTATTTTAAAAAGTGAAAAATAGTCTGGGCGCGGTGGCTCATACCTGTAATCCCAGCTACTTGGGAGGCTGAGGCAGGAGAATCGCTTGAACCCAGGAGATGGAGGTTGCAGTGAGCCGAGATCATGCCATTGCACTCCAGTCTGGGCAACAAGAGCGAAACTCCGTCTCAAAAAAAAAAAAAAAAAGATCAAGAAAACAAAGAGCCTGCCATGGGAGGAAAAGCTAGAAGGACTGCGATCCTTCAGCTAAGAGTAAGGCGACAACTGTAATCACTTTGAGCTATGGGCAACACAGTGAATGGTATGAATGGGATGATTACGCCTTGTCTACAAAATTGCACAAAACCAGCAGAAGAGGGGACCCCCAGGATACCTGAGGACCAGTTTGGGATAAGCATAGGGAAATCCCAATCTAAGGTAGGAAGTAAATTTATGGCACTCACTTTAGGGAGACAAGCTGGAGAGAGCTCTATGCATGTGATTAGGAAGAGTAATGCAAGACAGGAGGACACAGTAGACACGGAGAACACAGAGAACAGTGTCACCATGAGCAGGGAGCCCTGCAGTCCTCAGGAGAAGGAGGGAGACAGCAGCAGTGACATGGCTCCTTCTAGCTCCCCAACCTTGGCCACTCTGTCTTTCCTCTCCATAAACCTCTGTCTCCCTGAGACAACCTGAGTGAATCACGGCTCCTTCCAACCCAAAGAGCTCTAGCCAAAATGAAAATACCAATGAATCCGTGAATGGGAACCTATTCATGAATAGGTTACATCAATTCAGATATGGCAGAGCCAGGTGTTCCCAAGGGACACAGAAACCCTTTGCTGGTCTGCATGGCCTCACTGCAAACCTCTTTAACACCAGCATCTCATTTTATTTTTTTTTTTTATTTTATCTTTTTAAGTAGTCATTTTATTTATTTATTTTGGTTTTGTTTTTTTTTGAGATGGAGTCTCGCTCTGTCGCCCAGGCTGGAGTGCTGCGCGGCAATCTCGACTCACTGCAACCTCTGCCTCCCAGGTTCAAGTTATTCTCCTCAGCCTCCTGAGTAGCTAGGACTACAGGTGTGTGCCACCGTGCCCAGCTAATTTTTTGTATTTTTAGTAGAGACAGGGTTTCACCATCTTGGCCAGGTTGGTCTCGAACTCCTGACCTCAAGCAATCCACCCACCTCAGCTTCCCAAAGTGCTGGGATTACAGGCGTGGGCCACCGTGCCCGGCAAGACCAGCATCCATCTTAGACATGCTAAGGAGGTAAAGTTGTCTGTTACAGTATCAGTCTGTAAGGAGTAACAACAGCCCCTCAGCACATCCTAAACAGATGCTGGTGCTAGAGGACCGGATCCAAGGCATAGCTCCTGTGGCCTTAGATATAAGCATTGAACCCCAACCTAGGGACCGTCCAGTCAGCCTACACTGAAGCCTGAAATAGCAGGCAGCATAGCAGAGGGGTGGCACAGTACTGTCCCTGACTGCACAGTATAGGATTGGAAAAGCAGGCCAGGCCAAACTCATCTCCAGTGTTAGCTTCCCTCTGCCTCTGCTAGGCCAAGTCACTGGGCCACACCCCCTACTGACTTACCATGGTTTCCACTCCCCAGGCAGTGGGGCCACAATGCCCTCCCGCGCCAGCCACATCAGTTCTGGTTCCTTGATGGGATCAATACCAATCTCCCGGGCAAATTCAAGAATTTCTGAAAGGAGAGGCAGAGGTGGGAAAGTAAAAGAAATGAAAAGAAGAAAAAAACTCTCAATCTTTTTCTACTTTGTCTTCTCTCCATCAATGAGAAAATCATATTCTTTAAATTATAAACAATAAACATATAATTGTTTCCTTACAATTTATAAATGGTACACTTGAATCCAAGCATGCTGTCTCCACACTACAATGATATAATCTGAAGCCAAGCATTAAAAATGCAAAAAATAGGCAGGCGCGGTAGCTCATGCCTATAATCTCAGCACGTTGGGAGACCGAGGCAGGTGGATCACAAGGTCAAGAATTCGAGACCAGCCTGGCCAACATGGTGAAACCCCATCTCTACTAAAAATACAAAAATTAGCCCAGTGTGGTGGCGTGTGTCTGTAATCCCAGCTACTCTGGAGGCTGAGGCAGGAGAATTGCTTGAACCTGGGAGGAGGGGGTTGCAGTGAGCTGAGTTCACGCCATTGCATTCCAGCCTGGGTGGCGAGAGCAACGCTTCATCTCAAAAAAGAAAAAAAAAAGGTAAAAAATAAAATAAAACCAAGACTTCATTCCAGCAGGGCCTCAGAGGCAAGAACCCCAAAACCATAGCCAGAACCATCCAGGATGAGCACAGCCTTACCAGAAGGTAGTAAGCTCTCCCAAGATTTGCAAAAGCTTGGTGCAAAAGCACTCATCACTCAGTCAACAAACATGTACTGAACAACTACAAGTGACTGTGCTCCTCCAAGACATCACAAACACACAAATGGAGTACAACCCAGGTGACACATGCTGTAATGAAGACGTGTCCTGTATGCTATGGGTGCAGAGAGAAGGCAGTGACTGATTCTGCCTAGGGGCAGGGAGTTATCTGAGCTGAGAAAGTGGATGATATGAGCTCAAGCAGGCTGAACCCCCACTCACTGAACCCTCTCTTCCATGAAGGGAGTTGCCTCTTTTTCAATGTTGCTATATATTACGACCCTAATACTTTTGTTCTGGCTGGGTGCAGTGGCTCATGCCTGTAAGCCCAGCACTTTGGGAAGCCAAGGTGGGAGGATCGCCTGAGTCCAGGAGATCAAGACCAGCCTGGGCAACATGGTGAGAACCCGTCTCTACAAAAAATACGAAAATTAGCTGGGCGTGCTGGCATGTGCCTATAGATGGCAGTTACCCAGGAAGCTGAGGTGGGAGCTTACTTTCTAGTAGAAGAGACAGCCAGCAATGAGCTTGAGGAGGTCAAGGCTACACTCCAGCTGGGGGGACAAAGACTTCATCTCAAACAAACAAAACTTTTTTGTACTCTGGAAATTAAGTATTTAGAAAAGCTCTTTTGCCACAGAACTGAAAGACAGTGGAGATATACGTTCTGACTTAAGCACTATCTCAGTCAAGCACTGTGGTTCATGCCTGTAATCCCAGCACTTTGGGAGGCCAAGGTGGGCAGATCACTTGAGCTCTGGATTTTGAGACCAGCTTGGGCAACATGGAGAAACTCCGTCTTTATAAAAAATACAAAAATTAGCCAGGCATGGTGGCATGTGCCTATAGTCCCAGCTACTCAGGGGGCTGAGGCAGGATAATCGCTTGAGCCCAGGAGACGGCAGTTGCAGTGAGCTGAGATCCTGCCATTGTACTCCAGCCCGGGCGACAAGAGTGAAATCCTGTTCAAAAAAAAAAAAGAGCTATCTCATGTACAGTAAAAAAGATAAATGAGATAACCATTGGAACATGTCACCAGAACCCCCAGAAATGATTAAATAAATATGCAAATGACATTAATGCTTAAGCTGGTGATAGCCCAGGCCAGAAGGGCATCACCAATGAGCCATCGCAGTGGAGAATTTGGAGGCTGACATACCTGGGAACTAGGAAAGAGAAAATATTTTTTCAAAGGACTGCCTGGAACTTGACTGACCAGACTAATTTATTCATTTTTCACAAATATGTTTGAGTGTCTCCTATGTACCAGTCACTAGGAGCCATGAATAAGAAAAAAACTAGTCACTGCCTTTGTAGAGCTTACATTCTAGTAGAAGAGACAGCCAGCAATGAAGTAAACAGTTAAATATACAAAAATTAAAACTTCTGATAAACGCAATGAAGGAAGTAAATGAGGTATGAGCTAGAGAACGTCAGGGTGGAAGAGCATTCCTTTAGAAATGATGGTCAAGGAATCAAGCTATTGCACTCCAGCCTGGGCAACAAGAGTGAAACTCCGTCTCAAAATAATAATAATAATAATAATAATAGAAATGATGGTCAAGGAATGCCTCTCAGCAATGTTGATAGTTAACTGAAACCTGCACAAGCGAAAGGAGCCAGCCATGCAGAGCACTAGAAAAAGAGCATTCACGTAGAAGAAGCACAGGTGCAAAGGATCTGTGACAACCGGTAGCTCTGGGGACTGTCCGAAAGCCAGTATAGCCAGGCATGGTGATGCACACCTGTAATCCCAGTACGTTGGGAGACTGAGGTGGGTGGATTGCTTGAGCCCAGGAGTTCAAGACCAGCCTGGGCAACACAGCAAGACCCCATCTCTAACAACAAAATACAAAAATTAGCTGGGCCTGATGGCATGCACCTGTGTGGTCCCAGCTATTTCGGAGGCTGAGATGGGAGAATCACTTGAGCCCAGGGGAGGGGGGTCAAGGCTTCAGTAAGCCAAGTTCACGCCACTGCACTTCAGTCTGAGTGACAGAGTGAAACTCGGTCTCAAAAAAAAAAATTCCAATGTGACTGGTAGAGACAGCCCGGTCACAGAGCCCTGCAATCCCATCAAGGGTGTTATGTTGAGTTATGGGGGTGGGGGGTACTAAAAGCACAACCCTGACGTGATCTGCTTTATAAGCAGTAAGGCTAATTGATTAGGAAGCTACTGAGATAACCCAGGAAGAGAAAATGGTGGCTTGAGGTTAGAATGCCTATACCTGGACTGGGCAGAAGAAAGTTTTTATAAACATCCTTAGAAAAACCTTTGACTCCATTTACAACAGCAACCAAATGTATACAAATTTAAGAAATATGCCGGTCATGGCCGGGTGCAGTGACTCACACCTGTAATCTCAGCACTTTGGGAGGCCGAGGCGGCTAGATCACCTGAGGTCAGGAGTTCAAGACCAGCCTGACCAACATGGTGAAACCCTGTCTCTGCTAAAAATACAAAAATTAGCTGGGTGTGGTGGCGTGCACCTGTAGTCCCAGCTACTCAGGAGTCTAAGACAGGAGAATCACTTGAACCTGGAGGTTGTAGTGAGCCGAGCTCACGCCACTGTACTCCAGCCTGGGCGACAAAGCAAGACTCTGTCTCTAAAGAGAAAGTAGGAAAGAAAGAAAGAGGCCAGTCGTAGTGGCTTATGTCTGTAATCCCTGCACTTTGGGAAGCCCAGAAAGGAGGATCACTTGAACCCAGGAGTTCAAGATGAGCCTGGGCAACACAGTGAGATCCTATCCCTACAAAAAAATTTATTTTAATTAGCCAGACACATGGCATGCACCTGTAGTTCTAGCTACATGGGAGGATCACTTGAGCCCACGAGTTCAAGGCTGCAGTGAGCTATGATGGAGCCACTGCATACCAGCCTGGGTGACAGAGTAAGACTGTCTCTATAAACAAAAATATGGAAAACAAAGAAACGCCCTATGCTATAAGCACAGTCCAATATTTAACATGAGATCCATGTATTCCTAGAGGTGCAAGAATTGTGCACCCTGCTGTCAGGTCCATGAACCACCTGAATTATAAGCAAACTTTGTATGCCCAGATCATAACTCGTCAGAATTTCAAAGAAACTTTCGCTCCAAAAAACTGCTTAGTGCTTCAAAGTGCAGGCCCTATGGCCAGGCACAAGTGGTTCATGCCTGTAATCCCAATACTCTGGGAGGCCAAGATGGGCAGATTACTTGAGGTCAGTTTGAGACCAGCCTGGCCAACATGGCAAAACCCCATCTCTACTGAAAATACAAAAAAAATTACCTAGGCATGGTGGCACGCATCTGTAGTCCCAGCTACTGGGGAGGCTAAGGCAGGAGAATCACTCGAACCTGGAAGGCGGACGTTGCAGTGAGCAGAGATCCCGCCACTGCCCTCCAGCCTGGGCGACAGAGTGAAACTCCCATCTCAAAAAAACAAAACAAAACAAAACAAAAAGTGCAGGCCCTAGAGTTTGAACACCTGGAGGTGGATTCTAGCCACACCACTTAGAATAGAACTGTATATCCACAGGAAGTTAATCTTTCTGTGCCTTGGTTTCCTCATCTGTAAAATGGGGATAATAATAGTACCTAACTCAGAGAGTTGCAGTGAGGGTTGAAAAGGTAATATACATGGGCCAGGCATGTGTCTCCCGCCTGTAATCCCAGCACTCTGGGAGGCGGAGGTGGGAAGATCACTTGAAGTCAGTTTGAGACCAGCCTGACCAACATGGTAAAACCCCTTCTCTACTGAAAATACAAAAATCAGTTCCCCAGGTGTGGTGGCGGGCATCTGTAGTTCTAGCTACTCAGGAGGCTGAGGAACGAGATTTGCTTAAACCCGGGAAGGGGAGGTTGCAGTGAGCCAAGATCACAGCATTGCACTCCAGCCTGGGTGACAGAGTAAGACTCTGTCTCAAAAAAAATAAAATAAAATAAAAGGTAATAAGGTAATACATGTAAAGTGCTTAAAACAGAGGCTGGCACATAATAAGTTATGTTGTTATTGTTATTAATAATGTTATTATTGTTGTTTAAAAAAACTCTGTTCTAAGTTTGTGTTTAGGAAATTGGGTTTCCCCTGGTCACAGAACACACTGTATTTAGATATCCCCTAATATGTTTCCATTTAAATCTAATCATTGCTCTAACCCAGAGACAGCAAATTTTTCTGTAAACAACTGGATAGTAACTATTTTAGCCTTTGTGGGTCATACACCTCTCTTACAGCCACACATCTCTGTAGCTATAGCATAAAAGCAGCCACACACAATACATAAACCAGTGTGACTGTTTTCCAATGAAGGTTTATTTACAAAAACAGGCAAGTAGCTGGGCATGGTGGCTCACGCCTGTAATCCCAGCACTTTGGGAGCCAGAGGCAAGCAGATCGCTTGAGGTCAGGAGTTCGAGACCAGCTTGTCCAACATGGTGAAACCCATCTCTACTAAAAGTACAAAAATTTGCCAGGTGTGGTGGTGCATGCCTGTAGTCCCAGCTTCTCGGGAGGCTGATGTGAGAGAATCACTTGAACCCAGGAGGCAGGGGTTGCAGTGAGCTGAGATCACGCCACTGCACTCCAGTCTGGGCAACAGAAAGAAACTGAAAAAAAAAAAAACAGGCAAGAGGCCAAGGTAGGCTCACATCTGACCTAACCCAAATACACTAAGCAACTCTGTACATGTGCCATACTTTGCACTGAAAGAACAAAAATAAACCAGACATAATCCCTGTCCTCAAAAAACAAACACAATACACCACAGGCCTCTTCGCAGACTTGTTACCTTGCTCACTAGGAATGTAGGTCTCATCATAATCTTCTTCCAGAACCAGCTGATCTCCTATGCGGAGGGGTCGTCCAGCCATGACTCATCTGGGCTCAAACACCTAGATCCCAGAGACCCCCACCAAAATAGAAAATCAGTGACCAAGCTTAATAGGGGAAAAGATGGCGCTGGGTCATGGAGCATCTGGATCAAACCAGACTCTGCACAGCAATTTGGCCAGGGCCTTCCCAAGTGCCAGGTATAGTGGAGGGTGAAACCAACAACTCAAGGCTCACAGGCTCTGCGCCTGGGAAAGGTCTCCCAAAGGCTTGATGAACACTTGGTGAACCACAAAACATCTTCAAGCCTGGCTCTGTCAAGAGTTTGACTTTGTACCTCCCCCAGACAGAAGAAACAATTACAACACAGAACCACCAAGTAGAAGATCCTAGGGACACCAAAGTAACCAGCAGCACACAGACACCCATACACCAGCACACTTCCATGGCACACCCCCATCTCAACACATATTCCTATCTGGATGTCTCGATTCATATCCAAAATGCCCTCAGGAAGCTTACAATCCAGTGGCGGGAACGACCTCAAGAGCGGCAGAAGGCAGAAGGGAAAAAAGCTTCCTGTTCTGGGAGTACTAAGATAAGGGCAAAAAATTCCCCCACAGAAAGGAAGGAAGGAAGGCTGACAAGAATTCTGATGGTGGAGAAAGGCATTCTAGACAGAGGGAGCATCTCGTACAGACAGGTGTTCCAGAGTGCGAATACCAGCGTGTGACCGGCTGCTCACACAGAGCCTCGCAGACCATGCTGAAGAGCCTCCACCCTGTCCTACCGCAGAGGGGAGGCGCTGAGGGCTCTGGTGAAACAAAGCATCACAGGGTGGCCTTTTTTTTTTAGGACAAGAAGTCTGGCAGGACTGGCACAGCTGGATTGGAGAAATTAGAGACTGGTGTCAGGAAAACCACCTGAGAAGGCTGCTGCCCAGGGGCAAGATGATGAGGGTTTTAACTAGGGCAGAAGCAGGGGAATGAAGAAGGGACAGTCAGAACGGACCCAGTGATGTTAAGCTTAATAGGACCAGGATATGAGGGAAAGAGTGGAAAGGAGCTACATCCCTCCAAAATTCACATACGTATATACTGGGGGTTTTTTTTTGGTTTTTTTTTTAACAGAGATGGTGTCTCACTATGTTGCCCAGGCTGGTCTTGAACTCCTGGGTGCAAGCAATCCCCCCGCCTCAGCCTCTCAAAGTAAGAAAAATTCACATATTGAAGCCCTAATCCACAATGTGACTGGATCTTTAGGAGATAATTAAGGTTAAATGAGGTCATTAAGGTTAAATGGCCTGATAGGATTAAAAAGAGAGAAAGAGAGAAAGGACCAGGAACCAGGGTGGCAGATGGGGCCCACTGCCTAGTGGCTTAGAGCTCTGTCTCTGCCATATGAGGACACAGCAAGAAGGCAGCTGTCTGCAAGGCAGGAACCCGGAAGAGACCTTGATATGGGCCTTCCAGCTTCCAAAACTATGAGAAAAGAGATTTCTGCTGTTTGAGCCCCCTAGTCTACGGTATTGTGTTACGGCAGCCCAAGCTAAGACAGAACCCAAGGTTTCTAGCTCCAGGGATGGGGCGGCGCCAAATTCTTCAACTGACAAGTCGGTGCACTTCTAGAATTGCTCCTCTCTTCCCACCCCTACCTCAGGACCCCAGTTCCCACCAACTCTCCCCATGGCAGCTCCCGTGCTGCAGCCTGATGAATGAAGCAGGTCACCTGGGAAACTGCTGCCACACACAGCCCTACTCAGAGCACCTCCCCGACCTGCAGAGCAGTTGGCCACACCAGATGTGACCAACAGGAGTCTGGAGCCACAAGTCTTGACCTCTCCAGTTCCTACCTCCTCAAAAGCTGCCACTGTTCCTCCTAGAGCAGCAAGGATGAAATGGCCCTCTTCAAGCAGAAAGGCCCAGCCATTAAAAAGGTTAGGATCTGGGAGAACGCATCAAGCCCAGGGGGCCATGGAAATGCTGGAGGACACACCTAAACATGTGGAATCCCAACGCCGGACACCCAGGGTCAAATCCATATCCCCCTCAGCACTAGGTGCCCTGGAGGTTCCAATCCTGCCCACCCACCACCTATCAATCCACCCTTTCCCCCAGGCCCCTGTCCTCCTCCCCCAGGAGCTCCCAAGGGCAATCCAGCTTTCCTCCGACATGGGGCCCCTCATCCTGTGCCACAGCCAGGGTATCCAGGATGCCAACCTTCGGGTCCCTACCCTCCTCCATACCCACCACCTGCCCCTGGAATCCCTCCTGCAAATCCCTTGGCTCCTGGCATGGTCAGACCAGCAGTGATGATGGACAAGAAGAGGCAGAAGAAAATGAAGAAAGCTCATAAAAAGATGCACAAGCACCACAAGCATGGCAAGCATTCCTCCTCCTCTTCCAGCAGTGACTCTGACTAAATACAGGCCCTGGACCCTTCCCTCAAGTCTCACCAGTTCTGCTTTCCCCATCAGGCTTCAGATGCCATGCTGCACTGGGGGAGAGTAGCCCTTGTGCTCCCCACCCGCTATCCGCACCTAAGCCTTACCCTGCTGTTGAGCCCTGAGTGGCTAGGGAAAATGGGAAGAGGATTGCCATGGCCTGGCCATCTTCTTGCTGCTTAGATAGATGATACAGTTAATGAGTTTAGCAGGGGAGCTATTTTTTTTTGAAGACGATGAACTAAATGTTGAAGACAAGTTTGAGATCTGTAAAATGTGATTTTTTTTACTTCTGCTGATAATACTTGTGATTGGGGAGGTTTGTGGAAATTTAATTATGATGAAAAACCTCTATCTTTTTTTGTAATGTTGGCATACTTGTGGAATTCAGTGGCAAATACATTCCCCAGCAGGCCTTCTGTTGGTTGCACTAAGTGCAAGGTTGCTGGGAAGTAGAGTCTGTTTGGTTGATGAGCTTTGACTGCCGTTTTGGAACCTCACCTCTCCTCCTTAGCCCAATATGCTGTCTCAGGTCCTATTCTTGTTCTCCAGCTGTCAGTCCAAATAAAATTATTTCTCTGGTTTAAAAAAAAAAAAAAAAAAAAGTCAGGATCTGGCCTGGAAAGAGTATTCAGGAAACGGCTGGATCTGGAGACTCTGAATCTATTCCAAGTTTCCTAGAGACCCTTGACAAGCAACAAAGGTTCCATCAGGGACTGTTTACTGTGGTCCCCCTCTCTGTACCATGATAGCTAAGAGGTGGGCAACAGGAGTCCTGCCTTAGGACTCACAAGACATGGTTCCCTTTGTCAGTACACTGAACTTGAAGGAAGCCAGCTTCTGCCCGTCTCATTCCCACCATGCCACCTCCAAGCAGGAGGAAAACACCAAAGAAAAAGGGCTTCTTTCAGCAGTACATAAGCTGAAGTGGGAATGTGCTACCAACCCTCAGAAGAACCCGTAACATCCTGCAGATATGATGCCCCACTGTGCTACACGCACAGTCAGAGGTGACGTAGGCCTGACCACTGCTGACTCAAAAAGCTGAGCAGAAAAGGACCAGGAACCAGGGTGGCAGATGGGGCCCACTGCCCGGTGGCTTACAGAGTCACCTGAATTTTAATCCTCTTAGGGAGAGGAGAAGAGAAAAGGAAAGAATCCATGGGCAGGAAGGGCCCAGTGGTGGCCTGAACATTGGGGTGAATAAGCACTTCTCAAGCATGTACTCTATATGAGGTACTGTCTTAACTACCTCAGAGAATTTGAGAAATTCTGCATTTGAGAAATACTATCCCCTAGATACGTCCCATCTCCAGAAAGCACAGGACAGGTAGTCTCTGTCAGCATGGCAAAAAGACTAATTCGCTACATACGTAATTATCTATATTTACTTTTTTTTTTCTTTTTTTTGAAACGAAGTCTCCCTCTGTCACCCAGGCTGGAGTGCAGTGGCGTGTTCTTGGTTCACTGCAACCCGCCTCCCGGGTTCAAGCTATTCTCCTGCCTCAGCCTCCCGAGTAGCTGGGATTACAGGCACCCACCACCATGCCCGGCTAATTGGATTTTTAGTAGAGATGGGTTTTCACCATGTTGGCCAGGCTCATCTCAAACTCCTGACCACAGGTGATCCACCGGCCCTGGCCTCCCAAAGTGCTGGAATTACAGGCATGAGCCACCATGCCCGGTGATATATTTAACTATTTAAAGATCAGGAAAACTCTGGAAAATCTGAATTCATGGATCATCCAAATTCAAATAAATGTTATGCCAGAAAAAAATTAAAATATGGATGAGTTGTATTCTACCTTCTTTCCTTACCTTTTCTGGCTCTAGAAAAGATGTGGGCAAGGACAGGTCCAAAAGCGCAATGAGTTAAAGGAAAAAGGAACATGGGAAGAGAAGTCCTATCTATTTGCCTGTATGCAGTAGCAGGATGGCTACCAAAGACCATCTAGTCATTCGAGGAATATTTATTGGGCACCTACCACGTGCATTTATTTCTAGGCGCTAGAGATGCAATCGTGATTAAAACCAGATTCAGCTGCTGCTACTCTTGAGCTAGTCTGGGAAGGGAGGGAGACAAACCAATCAGTCACAGAGAAATGTATAATTAGAACTAAGGGAAGTGCTCTGAAGGAAATAAGCCTGATTTAGATGATGCCTACACTGAGAACTGAAGGATGAGTAGGTATTCACTAGACAAAGAAAATAAGGAAAGTGTGTTCTAACAGACGCATGAGAAAGTCCTTCAGCAGAAGGCAACACTAGGCGAGCAGCAGCACAGCTGGAGATGATGCTGGGGAGGCCAGTGGGAGCCAGGCCATGCAGACTTGGCCTTTATCATAAGAGAACTAGGGCTGGGCACAGTGGCTCACGCCGGTAACCTCAGCACTTTGGGAGGCCAAGGAGGGAGGATCACTTGAGCCCCGGAGTTCGAGACCACCCTGAGCAACTTAAGACGGCCCTATCTTACCCTGTAAAAAAAAAATTTAAAAATTAGCCAGGCGTGGTGGTGTATACCTATAGGCCCAGCTACGTGGGAGAATGAGGTGGGAGGATCGCTTGAGTCCAGGTTGTCAAGGCTGCAGTGAGCCTTGATTGTGCCACTGCACGCCAGCCTCAGTGACAGAGCAAGGCCCTGTCTCAAAAAAGAGAGAGAAACGGAAGCCAGGAAATGGTTTTTCCAGATAACACATTTTGAAAAATTACTCCAGAAGCTACTAAGAGTACACCCTAAAGCAGAGGCCAGATTGGAAAGAAGAAAATCAGGGCTGATGCAGAGATAAGGTAGAAAACCACGAGCTAGGCTAGGTAAGAGGCAATGGTAACCTGAGCTGGAGTGGTAACAGAGAGGATGAGATGTCTAAGAATGCAGCCGTTGGGCCAGGCACCGTGGCTCACACGTGTAATAACAGGGCTTTAGGAGGCTAAGGCAGGAGGATCACTTGAAGCCAGGAGTTTGAGACTAGCTGGGTCAACACAGTGAGACCCTGTCTCTACAAAAAAATTAAAAATATCAGCCATGCATGGTGACACACACCTGTAGTCCCAGCTACTTGGGGGACCCAGGTGGGAGGATCCCTTGAGTCCTGGAGTTCAAGGCTACAATGAGCTCTAACACCACTGCACTCCAGTCTGGGTGATGGAGCAAGACCTTGTCTCTAAAACAAACAAACAAACAAATAAATAAATAAATAATAATGCAGCCCTTCGGTCGGGTGCGGTGGCTCACGCCTGTAATCCCAGCATTTTGAGAGGCCGAGGCAGGTGGATCACGAGGTCAGAAGATCAAGACCACGGTGAAACCCTGTCTCCACTAAAAATACAAAAAATTAGCCAGGCATGGTGGCCGGTACCTGTAGTCCCAGCTACTCGGGAGGCTCAGGCAGGAGAATGGTGTGAACCCGGGAGATGGAGCTTGCAGCGAGCTGAGATTGCGCCACTGCACTCCAGCCTGAGAGACAGAGCGAGACTCCATGTTCAAAAAAAAAAAAAAAAAGAAAAAGCAGCCCTTAGATCTGCTGTGGCAAATAAATAGGACATGTCCTAGTATTTTCCTCTAGGCCTAAAACTGTGAGGGACATCACTAGTCAATCATGGCACCCTAGACATGGCCTCAGAACCCTCAACATTGTTCACTATATAGCAGTTACCAACAGATCAGATGAAACCCAGTGAGATCTACTTGCTGCCTAGCCTGAGACCTTCTGTGAGCCACAGAGTTGGGAGGGGTCATCCAACTGCACTCATGCATCTCCTACCAATCTCAGAATCAGGCAAAAAAGGAGTGGCTCATACATTTCCTCCAGGAAGCCTTCCCGGCCAACCTCATCCTCACCTGTCAACCCAGAACCACCTCAGCACTGAGCTCATAAGTTTCATGTGTTCTCACGCAGATTACTCTCAATATTACTGTTTTTTTTTTTTCTTTCTTTCTTTCTTTTTGAGATGGAGAAGTTTCACTCTTGTTGTCCAGGCAGTACAATGGCATGATCTCGGCTCACTGCAACCTCCACCTCCCGGGTTCAAGCGATTCTCCTGCCTCAGCCTCCTGAGTAGCTGGGATTACAAGTATGTGCCACCATGCCTGGCTAATTCTGTATTTTTTTAGTAGAGACAGGGTTTCTCCACATTGGTAAGGTTGGTCTCAAACTCCCAACCTCAGGTGATCTGCCCGCCTCGGCCTCCCAAAGTGCTGGGATTACAGGAGTGAACCACCACGCCCAGCCAATATTACTTTTTTCATGAAAATGTGTTTTACCTCTCCTGTTAAACCACAAACTTCTGAGGGCCAGGTCTCCTCCTCTGGAATTTTCCAATGAAGCCTAAAATAAGCCTATGTAAGCTGTCGGAGCTCAGTTACTGCTGTAACTGCTAATACAAAACCAAGGAATAGGCCAGGTGTGATGGCTCACACCTGTAATCCCAACACTGTGGGGGACCAAGGCCTAGGATCACTTGAGCCTAGAAAAAAAAAAGAAAGCCAGGCATGGTGGCGTGCACCTGTGGTCCCAGCTACTCGGAAGGCTGAGGCAGGAGCTATGCGATCAGATGGAAAAGAAGACAGAGTTACATAAAGAGTGTAAAGTGGGAGGCAGAGGCAGGAGGATCACTTGAGACCAGGAGTCACAGGCTGCAGTGAGCTATGATTGCACCACCATACTCCAGCCTGGGCAACAGAGTGAAACCCTATCTGGAAAAAAAAAAAAAAAAACACACACACACACACACACACACACAAGGAATCTCAGGAGCTAGGAAGGCCCTCAGTAGTTCTGGTCCATCTTTCTTCCCATACTAAAATTTTCCTCTCTGTGCTTTCAGTGACAGACAGCATAGTGGTCAAAGCACCAGCTTTGGAGACAGAAGACCTGGATTCAAATTCCAGCTCCCTCACTTAGCAGCTGTATGGCCTTAGGCAAGGTGCTTCACCTCTCTCAGCCTCAACAACTGCATGTGTATAATTCAAACAATCTTAATAAAAATTAAAAAGCCTGAGAGTAAAATGAAACACTTATAAAGCGCCTAGCACAGTCCCTGTATACAGAAAATGTTACACAAATTTAGCTAGTACTATAGATTCTATTTTCAATTCCATAGATAATTCTTAACTACCAGAAGGTCTAATAGTAAGCCAATAATCAGGTTCTAAAAAATGTTCCCTGATACCTCAAGTCTACCTTCTGTTCATCGGGGGGCACCCCAGGATTCTCTAGCTAAAGTAAGCTAAGTATTCCCAGTTCCCTTCCATTCAATACGTATCACTGTTTCCCAGTCCTTCAATATCGTGGCTACCTGGCTCTGTACTTTGTCAGCATAGCTAGAGTTTTGCACATCTGCACCCTAACAGAGCATATATACTCATAGGCATAATGAGGGTTCCCTGTATATTTATTTCTTCCATCCTGCTCCAACTATTACAAAGAAGGTTGACCACAGAAAAGATTGACTGGAGAAGGCAATGGGGAGAAGGTGGAACATGTTAGAGTTGATTACGCAGTGGTGATGAGCAAAGGCTTTGGAACATTCTTGGCATTGAATCCCAGCTCTGCCTCTTACTAGCTGGGCAGTCTCAGTTTTCTCATCTATTAAATGAGAGTAACAACAATATCCATCACAATGTGTTGTGAGACTTACATGATTCAATATATGTAAAGTGCTTAAAATATACTAAAATCTCAATAAATGTTAGACACATACATTATTATTATTGCTATTCACATATTTAAAGGGCTTATTCTACCTTGCTCCAAAGGACATATCCAGAACCAGGCAATATAAGTTATGGCCATTCAGACATTAAGTAATCACTTTTTTTTTTCTTTTTTTTTTGAGACAGAGTCACCCAGGCTGGGGTGCAATGGCGCGATCTCTGCTCCCTGCAGCCTCTGCCTCCCAGGTTCAAGCGATGCTCCTGCCTCAGCCTCATGAGTAGCTGGGATTACAGGCGCTTGCCACCACGCCTGGCTAATTTTTGTATTTTTAATAAAGATGGGGTTTCACCATGTTGGCCAAGTCTGGAACTCCTGACCTCAGGTGATCCGCCCACCTTGGCCTCCCAAAGTGCTGGGATCACAGGCGTGAGTCACTGCGCCAATTAATCACTTATGGAACATCCACACATGGGCCAGACATTGTGCGATGTGTTAGGGCTACAAACCTGCTTACACATGGCCCTGAAAGTGAGCTCAGCCTACCTGGGAAGCCAAACACGTAAACACATGACTACAAAATGTGTTACATGCATTAAAGGAAGTAACATAATATATAACAGAACACAAAGGTAAGGGCAAATAATCTTAGGAAGATCAGGGAAAGCCTCACAGAGTAGAGGACATTAAGATAGTTCTTGAAGGATAAGCAGACGCTCCCCAGGATAAGCGGAGTAAGGGAATTCACAGCAGAGGAACAACATGTACAAAGGCAAAAAAGAAGAAAAGCACATGGTGGGTGCAAAGAATTAATTATGACAACAAAAGTTTACAGTCACTGAACACTTCCTATGTTCCAGGAACTGTACTAAGTGCTCTATATATATCATCTCACCTCATCCTCTCAGCAAAATAGAGATTATCTTCACTTTTCAAATAAGGAAACTGAGGCTTAGCAAAGTTTAAAAAAAAAAAAGGCCGGGCGCAGTGGCTCATGTCTGTAATCCCAGCACTTTGGTAGGCCAAGGTGGGCGGATAATGAGATCCAGACCAGCCTGGCCAACATGGTGAAACCCCGTCTCTACTAAAATACAAAAAACTAGCCGGGCGAGGTGGCGGGTGCCTGTAGTCCCAGCTACTGGGGAGGCTGAGGCAGGAGAATGGCGTAAACCTGGGAGGCGGAGCTTGCAGTGAGCTGAGATCCGGCCACTGCACTCCAGCCTGGACGACAGAGCCAGACTCCGTCTCAAAAAAAAAAAAAACTTGCCCAAGGTTTCACAGCTAATAAACGGTAGAGCAGCATATGTATCCATGTCTGACTCCAAAGACCGAACTCAACCATTCTGACATGACCAAAGGGCAAGGGATAGTGGGAGGAGTGGCAAGAGAGAGCTCTAGCTAGAATCATAGGCAAGAGCATATTATAAAGGGCCTGGAAGAACTGAGGCTCTATCCTGTAAATGATGAGGGGCCATCACAGGATCTCACAAAGGCGACTGGCATGATCAGATCTGTAGCTCAGACAGACGATTCTGGCCAGGAACGGCGGTGCATGCCTGTAGTCCCATCTACTCAGGAGACTGACGGGGATGGCTTGAGGGCAAGAGTTTGAGGCTGCAGTGTGCTAGGGTCACACCAGTGAATAGCAACTGCACTCCAGCCTGGGCAACACAGCAAGACTCTGTCTCTAAAATAAATAAATGATTCTGACAGCTGCATAAGAACTAATTACAGGAGGACAAGAACTGAGGCAGAGAGACCACTTAGGAAGTTATCCTGAAAGCACAAGCAAGAAATTATGAACTAAGTCAGTGGCTGTGAGGATGGAAAAGAAGGGCCAGATTCTAGGGAAATTAAGAGGCAGAATACAGGACTTGAACTTCGGGAGAGAGGAGGGAAATCAGAGCACTAAAGCCAGAACACTGTGATTTTCCGTTCATTTCTATGCCTCGTCCAATAGGCAGCCCCACTTACTACACTGCCTGGAAGATAGGACATGTCCGACAAATGTTTGCTGTATGTATTAGATGAATAAATTCTAGGGACAGACTTGGCTGAGTGAATGGTGAAGCCCTTCAAGAGACAAGAAATACAAGAGGAGAAACAGATCGGAGGGACCGGGGAAGGCTGACGATGACAATAAGTAGGTCTGAGCTCAGGAAAGAGGTCTGGCTGGAGTAGTCTGGGGAGTCAACGCTGAAAAGCTGATAACGCAAGACATGGAGTGCGGCTAAGTAGAAGGGAGGGCTTTCTACTGCAAAGGACTGAGTTAGGAGGACGGGCAGGGAGTCGCGGAAGCCAAGTGAGGAGAGAGGTGCCAGAGGTAGAGGGAGATTTTTTAAATCAGTGCAAGAAAAGGAAAAAACAAAAAAGCTTTCCAACTTTCCCCGCTGGTTAAAAGATGGCATAAGGTTAGGCTAGCCCCGGATTTGGACCCGGGGGGGAGTCTGCCACAGATGTATCCCAGCGAGCTTCGGAAGGCCTAGCCTCACTCGCCGACGATGAACAGAGCAAGCAAACCAGCGCCCCGTGCCCAATGCCCCTCTCCCGCATCCCGACGCGCTGCTCACTCACCCGCCAGACCCCCAGCCCGGGCCCGGTGGCCCGCTCAGGAGCCGGCGAGATTTCAAACGGAGGAACCGTCGCCTGGCAGTCAGTTTTTCTCTTCTTCCCTCAGTCCCCGCCCACACTCGAGCGCATCAAGCTGGTTGGCTTGAGAGCGTGCCTCTGCACCCCCGCCACGCTCCCTTCCCCGCCGCCCAACCCCTCCCTCGATGAGGTCCTCAACTATCCCCCACCCCGGAAGGCTCCGGGCGAGGCTCTGGGCGAGGCGCAGCTCCCCCAACGCCACCCGACACCCACCCGCTCCCCCCGCTTCCAGGGACGCCGGGATGTTGCCCTGCAGCGCGCAACAAACACTTCCGGAAGAAGTACCGCCTAGCAACCGAGAGTCCCGCCTCCAGCCGGAGCCAATAGGTCGCCGGCTGAGAGCTCTGACAATGGATTGGCTCGAAGTCCCTTGGGGCACGCAGGAGCTCTGTCCGTTTTCCGTTGCACGATGGGAGTGTAGTTTTAGATAGATAATGGGAATCCGCAAAAGGTTAAAAGAGAACCTCATTGGTTGGGCGCGGTGGCTCACGCCTGTAATCCCAGCAATTTGGGAGGCCGAGGCGGGTGGATCACCTGAGGTCACGAGTTCGAGACCAGCCTGACCATAATGGGGAAACCCCGTCTCTACTTAAAAAAAAAAAAAGAAAAGAAAAAAAAAAGGAGCCCGAGTTTAGACGTGAGGATTTCTGCCAGGGCAGAGAAGGATTATACAGAGTATAGTAACGTGAATTATCTAAGACAATTTATTGATCATTTGTTAGGAGTATGATTAACATCAGGTGAATAATACAGTGGCCATCAATAATCAACCCATTGTTCCTTTAATCAACAAAACAAAATGTGAATGTGAGGTAATGGAGACGCCCCCACTCCCCATCTCTCCTGGCAAAAAAAAAAAAAAAAAAATGGCTCTCCTATGCTCCTATTAAACCAGTGAGCACCTGACCAGGACTTAAACCTATTTTCTACTATCCACCTTTTCATCAAAGCCCAGGGTTCAGTTTTTATGTCTGCAAGATGGGTATAGTAATGTCTGTTATAACTATTTCAAAGAGTCTGTTGAAGAAGGAAAAAAGTGACACAATGTATAGCTCCTCCACACACCCTGTCTGGCAGAAAGGTTGCTACTAATATAATTCCGAAGAGTTTTAGTTTTGCTTGCACAGAGGGCAAATCTTCCTTTCTCTCATATGTCTCCAACCTCCTAGAGAAGTTAAGAGGGGCAAAGACAGTTCTGCCCATTACATCAATAGGAAAACGGAAAAACAGACAAATAGAGATGCTGCTAGTTGAAGAGGAAGATGATGAGGCCAAACTCACAGAGCTGCTCCTGACAGGTTCTAGAGATGTAGCCGACTCAGGATAGTCCCAGTGCCACTCAGGGGCTGATTCCAGGATGAGAAACTCAGATTGTTGGAATATACAGAGCATATTCCTTGTGAAAATTATCAAAATCAAAATAGAGTCATTTGTGTTAAAACCCTGACACATGGAGCCAGGGAAGACCATGAAGAGAGGGTTCTCATGCATGAATACCTGATAGCAAAAACTATCGACCAGGCCTGGTGGCTCATATCTGTAATCCTAGCACTTTGCCAGGCACGGTGGCTCACGCCTGTAATCCCAGCACATTGGGAGGCCAAGGCGGGTGGATCACTGAAGGTCAGGAACTCGAGACCAGCCTGGCCAATATGATGAAACCCTGTCTCTACTAAAAATACAAAAATTAGCTGGGCATCGTGGCACGCGCCTGTAGTCCCAGGTGCTCAGGAGGCTGAGGCAGGAGAATCGCTTAAATCCAGGAGGTGAAGGTTGCAATGAGCCCATATCAAGCCACTGCACTCCAGTCCAGCCTGGGCAACAGAGAAAGACTCCATCTAAAAAAAAAAAAAAAAAAGCTAATTGAGCCAGGCACAGTGGCTCACGCCTGTAATCCCAGAACTTTGAGAGGCCAAGGCAAGTGGATCACCTGAGGTCAGGAGTTCAAGACCAACCTGACCAACATGGGAAAGCCCCGCTTCTACTAAAAAATACAAAATTAGCCAGGCGTGGTGGTACATGCCTGTAATCCCAGTTACTCGGGTGGCTGAGAGAGGAGAATTGCTTGAACCCAGGAGGTGGAGTTTGTGGTAAGCCAAGGTCATGACGTTGCACTCCAGGCTGGGCAACAAGAGTGACATTCCATCTCAAAAACAAAAAAATTCCTACTTGCCCAGCCTCTATGGCATGTATATACCTATTGCAATGCTACTTCTAAATAAATACAATTTTCTTTTGGAGTTTCCCTCTCTGCTATTTAGATTGACGTCGTCATGTTTAAATTTAAATCTTTCTGCAGCAGTTATGCCTATACTTCCTTTATTCTTACTATAAATGACAAATCATTAACCCCCTTTCTCTCCATCTTCTTTAAAAGTCTTGGCCAGTCACAGTGGCTCACACCTGTAATCCCAGCATTTTGGGAGGCCGAGGTGGGCAGATCGCCTGAGGTCAGGAGTTTGAGACCAGCCTGGCCAACATGGTGAAACCCCATCTCTACTAAAAATACAAAAGTTAGCTGGTTGTGGTGGCAGGCACCTATAATCCCGGCTACTCAGGAGGCTGAGGCAGGAGAATCGCTTGAACCCAGGAGGTGGAAGTTGCAGTGAGCCAAGATCTCACCACTGCACTCCACCCTAGGTGACAAGAGCGAAGCTCTGTCTCAAAAAAAGAAAAACATAGGCCAGACCACAGTGGCTCACACCTGTAATCCCAGCACTTTGGGAAGGTGAGGCAGGTGGATCACCTGAGGTGAGGAGCTCGAGACCAGCCTGGCCAACATGGCGAAACCCTGTCTCTACTAAAAACACAAAAATTCACTGAGCATGGTGGCACACACCTGTAGTCCCAGCTACTTGGGAGGCTGAGGCAGGAGAATCGCTTGCACCCGAGATGCAGGGGTTGCAGTGAGCCAAGATCACGCCACTGTACTCCAGCCTGGGCAACAGAGGGAGACTCTGTCTCATAAATAAATAAATAAATAAATAAATAAATAAATGTCTCACTGAGGGGCCAAAGGGACCAGACTGGGAAGGAACTCTAAGGCTCACCAGCTCATCTCCCACAAACCTGTACAAAACAGAGATTCAAAAAACCATTTGTAGACTTGGTCCCTATATCTAAGAATTTGCAATCTTTGCAATCAGTCTGGTTTTTTGTTGTTTGTTCGTTTGTTTTTTGAGGCACAGTCTTACTCTGTCACCACCATGCCAGGCTAATTTTTGTATTTTTAGTAGAGATGGGGTTTCACCATGTCGGTCAGGCTGATCTTGAACTCCTGACCTCAGGCAATCCACCCGCCTCGGCCTTCCAAAGTGCTGGGATTACAGGCATGAGCCACCACGCCCAGCTCTGTAGATTTTAATTGCCATCCAAATGCTTAATTCTTGTGCCTTAGCATGGGTTCCTTGCTGTCTCATGGGAAGAGCTAATAAAATAAGAGATGCTATTCACACAGATCAACAATTTGCATTTTATCAGGTTTCCCCATAGGTTTGTACTCGGAAATGCAAGCCAATTTATAAAATGTCCCCAAGGCAAATATAATTTAAAAAGTAAGACTTTGGGGGGAAAATAACAAAAATGACACACTTTTTTTTTTTTTTTTTTTGAGAGGGAGTTTGTTGCCCAGGCTGAAGTGCAGTGGTGCAATCTCAGCTCACTGCAATCTCTGCCTCCTGGGTTCAAGCGATTCGCCTGCCTCAGCCTCCCAAGTAGCTGGGACTACAAGCATGCGCCACCACACCTGGCTAAGTTTTGCAGTTTTAGTAGAAACGGGGTTTCATCATGTTGACCAGGCTGGTCTGGAACTCCTGACCTCAGGTGATCTGCCTGCCTAGGCCTCCCAAAGTGCTGGGATTACAAACATGAGCCACTGTGCCCAGCCTGACACACTAAATGATATACCAGTAATATACTCAAAGAGTGAAGAAGAGAGATAGGACTTCGCTCATAGGTTATCTTCTACAGTAAGGATGAACATTAAGAAGTCATATTTCAAAGATGGGAAAGAACTGATGACAAATTTTTTCCCTACTCCTAGGTCAGAAACCACTATTAGAACTTTTTCTTACAACTCAACAGCCAAAAAAAGAGAAAAAAAAACAAATAAACAGATTTTAAAATGGGCAAACTGCCTTAAAAGACATTTCTCAAAAGAAGATATACAAATGGCCAACAGGTACATGAAAAAAATGTTCAACATTACTAACCTTGAGGGAAATGCAAACCAAAACCACAATGAGATACCACTTCATTCCAGTTAAAATGACTACAATAAAGCAAACAAAGGAAAACAAGGGCTGGTAAGGATATGGAGAAGAGGGAATACTTAAAATGTTGGTGGGACTGTAAATTAGTACCATCACCATGGAAACTGTATGGTGGTTCCTCAAAAAATTAAAAATAGAACTACCACACAATCCAGCAATCCCACTACTCAGTATATATCCAAAGGAAATGAAATTGGTGTGTTAAAAATATTTCAGAACCCCCATGTTAATTGCAGCATTATTTACACTACCCAAGACAGGCAATGAATCCAGCTGTCCAACAACAGATGAATGCATAAAGAAAATGTGGTATATATACACAATGATATACCACTCAACCATAAAAAAAAATCATGAAATCCTACCATTTGCAACAACATGAATGAACCTGGAGGACATGGTGTTAAGTGAAATAAGCTAGGCACAGAAAGACAAATACCACATGATCTCAGTCATGTGGAATTAAAAAAAAAAAATTGATCTCATAGAGAGTAGAACAGTGGTTACCAGACTGAGGAAAAGAGAGGAGAGGATGGGGAAAGGTTGGTCAATGAGTATAAAGTTACTATTAGTAGGAATAGGCCGGGTGCGGTGGCTCATGCCTGTAATCCCAGCACTTTGGGAGGTGGAGGCGAGTGGATCACTTGAGGTCAGGAGTTCAAGACCAGCCTGGTCAACATGGAGAAAGCCCCGTCTCTACTAAAAATACAAAATTAGGCCAGTGCGGTGGCTCACACCTGTAATCCCAGCACTTTGGGAGGCTGAGGTGGGCAGATTGCCTGAGCTCAGGAGATCGAGACCAGCCTGGGCAACACAGTACAACGCCAAAAATATTACAAAATATTGGAATAAAATACAAATAATTAGCTGGGCATAGTGGTGTGTGTCTGTAGTCCCAGCTACTTGGGAGGCTTAAGCAGCGGAATTGCTTGAACCTGGGAGGTGCAGGTTGCAGTGAGCCGAGATCACGCCACTGCACTCCAGCCTGGGTGACAGAATAAGACTCCATCTCAAAAAA
>NW_012107697.1:131492-133474 GCF_000951045.1 Mandrillus leucophaeus | reverse complement strand
TATATATATATATATATGTATGTACACACACACAGAAAATATGCCAGGTGTGGTGGCACATGCCTATAATCTTAGCTACTTGGGAGGCTGAGGAATGAGAGTCACCTGAACCCGGGAGGCTGAGGTTGCAGTGAACCAAGATCGTGCCATTGCACTCCAGCTTGGGCAACAAGAGTAAAACTCTGTCTCAAAAAAAAAGAAAAAGAAAAAGGAAAAGGAGGAATAAATTCCAGTATCCTATTGCACAGTAGGGTGACAATGGTTAACAGTAACACTGATATGGTATATTTCAAAATAGCTAGAAGAGAGGCTTTTGAATGTCCTTACCACAAAGAAATTATAAATGCATAAAGTAGGCTGGGTGCAGTGGCTCAGGCCTATAATCCCAGCATTGGGGAGGTCGAGGCGGGAGGATCACAAGGTCAGGAGATCGAGACCATCCTGGCTAACATGGTGAAACGATGTCTCTATTAAAAATACAAAAAATTAGCCAGGCGTGGTGTTATACACCTGTAGTCCTAGCTACTTGGGAGGCTGAGGCCGGAGAATCCCTTGAACCTGGGAGGTGGAGGTTGCAGTGAGCCAAGATCATGCCACGGCACTACAACCTGGGCAACAGAGTGACACTCCACCTCAGAATAAATAAATAAATAAATAAAGTAGTGGTCATGCTAAATATCCTGATTTGATCATTATGCAACATATATATGTATCAAAACATCAGATGTACTCCATAAACATGTACAATTACAAGGTCAATCAGAAAACAGTAACAGCCAAGAGCAGTGACTCACATCTGTAATCCCAACACTTTGAAAGGCGGTGGCAGGAAGATCCTTTGAGGCCTGGAGTTCAAGACCAGCCTGGGCAATACAGTGAGACCCAACCTCTTAAAAAAAAAAAAAATTTAACCAGGCTTGGTGGCATGTACCTGTAGTCTCATCTACAGAGGCTGATGTGGAAGGGTCACTTGAGCGCAGGAGGTCAAGGTTGTAGTGAGCCATGATCATGCCACCGCACTCCAGCCTGAGTGACAGAGCAAGACTCCATCTCTAAATATAAATAAATAAACAAGCATTTTAATTCTGGAAAAAAAAATAACTTTTTATTCTCTTTTTTTACTGTTTATTTGAACTATACAGAAAACTACTCACATGATAAAAAAGGAAAACACTTGATAATCCTACCAATTATTTAAGGATATAAAGACATAAAATGTTCCCTCTACACTTTTAATCTACTTTATTTGAAACCGTAAACCGCCCTCTCATCTCCTTTCTCTACTTTATTTTTCCCTACCACATATCACCATCCAAGATACTATAATTTTACTTCTTTACTGTCTGTCTTCCTGCATTAGAGTGTAAGCTCCATGAGGACAGGGATTTTACATATCATTGTATCCTCGGTGCCTAAAATAGTGCTTAGCATGTAGTAGGCACTCAATGTACATTTACTGAATGAATGAATGAGCAAACTAAGGAAGACATTAAACCCTACACTTCAAAGGAAACCACTGTTGACATTGTGGGTGCCATCTTCCAGATTTTTTTATGCCTATGCAGATGTAAATGTATATACATACATATTTATACATATATGCACAAGCCCATTCTTTTTAATTTTTACAGAAATGAGATCATAATGTTATTGTTCTAACATGTGCTTTTTTTTTTTTTTTTTTGGATAACGTAGTCTCAGTCTGTCACCCAGGCTGGGGTGCAGTGCTGCAATCTTGGCTCACAGCAACCTCCGCCTCCCAGGTTCAAACAATTCTCTGACTCAGCCTCCCGAGTAACTGGGATTCCAGGCATCCGCCACCACGCCCAGCTAATTTTTGTATTTTTAGTAGAGACAGGGTTTCACCATCTTGACCAGGCTGGCCTTGAACACCTGCCTCGGCCTCCCAAAGTGCTGGGATTACAGGTGTAAGCCACCATGTCAGGCCCCTGACATGTGCTTTCTTTTTTTTTTTTTTTTTT
>NW_012107697.1:126891-130702 GCF_000951045.1 Mandrillus leucophaeus | reverse complement strand
GTTGGGAGTTTCCTAGCTTAGGCAACATAAGAGGAGACTTCTATCTTTGCAAATAATTTTTTTTTTTTTTTGGAGACAGAAGCTCGCTGTGTTCCTAGGCTGGAGTGCAGTGGTGCAATCTCGGCTCACTGCAACCTCTGCCTCCTGGGTTCAAGCGATTCTCCTGCCTCAGCCTCCCAAGTAGCTGGGCACCCACCCCCGTGCCTGGCTAATTGTTTTGTATTTTTAGTAGAGACAGGATTTCACCATGTTGGCCAGGCTGGTCTCAAACTCCTGACCTCAGGTTTGAGGTCCACCCACCTTAGCCTTCCAAAGTGCTGGGATTACAGGCATGAACCAGCACACCTGGCCATTTTTTTTGTATTTTTATTAGAGACTGGGTTTCACTATGTTGGCCAGGCTGGTCTCGACCTCTTGACCTCAAGTGATCCACCCACCTTAGCCTCCCAAAGTGCTAGGATTACAGGCATGAGCCACCACACCCGGCCTGATGATTATTTTTGGTTTTGCTTAAAGAGATGGGGCCTTGCTCTGTCTCCAGGCTGGTCTTGAACTCCAGGGCACAAGTGATCCTCCCACCTCAAACTCCCAAGTGGATTGGATTACAGGCATGAACCACCACACCCAGCTTCGTTTGTTTTGAATCCAAGGTTTTGCTATAGTACACACTGCTGAAATATTGTTGTTTTTGTTAGGAAAGGGTCCTATAAATGACATTGCCCAAATAATTTGCATTTTTAACATATTAATAGGCATTGCAAATTACTCTCCAAAAATGGAATAATTTACAGTCCAAACAATACCGTCATCAATACCAAATGTTACCAATCTGAGACGAGAACGAAAGGAAGAAAGAAAAAGGAACAAAGAATCTACTGTTTTACATTGCGTTCTTTCAACTATTAACGAAGTTAAACCTTTTTCATGTTTACCATCCATTTGAATTTCTTCTTCTAGGAATTACCTGTTCACATTCTTTGTTCATTTTTCTTTTTCTTTTCTTTTTTGTTTTTTGTTGTTTTTCCTCACTCTTTTCCCTTACCCTTTGTTCATTTTTCTATCAGGTTGTTTTGGATTTATATTGATTTGTAGAAGCTCTTTGCACATTATAAACATTAGCCCTTTGTCTCTATTGTGTGGTAAATGTTGTTTCTTTATCTGTGACTAATCTTTTAACTTTGTAAATGTCACTTTTCTCAGTAGTTACAACAATAATAATACTAATAGCTGACCTTTATTGAGCACTTACAATATGCTGGACACCATTCTAAATGTTTTACATGGATTGTCTCATTGAATTTTTACCTTTTGAGGATTGAACTATTAATATCATTATCTCCATTTCACAAATGATAAAATCAAGTCTCAAAAAGGGGCCAGGCAAGGTGGCTCACGCCTGTAATCTCATCACCTTGGGAGGCTGAGGCGGGCAGATAACTTGAGGTCAGGAGTTCGAGATCAGCCTGGCTAACATGGTAAATTCCCGTCTCTACTAAAAATACAAAAGTTAGCCGGGCGTGCTGGCACGAGCCCATAGTCCCAGCTACTTGGGAGGCTGAGGCAGGAGAATCGCTTGAGGAGGCAGAGGTTTCAGTGAGCCGAGATCATGCCACTGCACTCCAGCCTGGGTGACAGAGGGAGACTCTGTCTCAAAAAAAAAAATTAGCCAGGCATGGTGGTGGGCACTTGTAATCCCAGCTACTCAGGAGGCTGAGGCACAAGAATTGCTTGAACCCAGGAGGAGGAGGTTGCAGTGAGCTGAGATTAAGCCACTGCACTCCAGCCTGGGTGACAAGGCGAGACTGTTTCAAAAAAAAGACTCAAAAAGGTTAAATAACCAGGGTGGGCTCTCCCAGTTACTAATTGAACCAGAACACTGGTAGTATTGGAATACTTCTGATTCTACAGAAGTTTTAAATATTTAAGTCATCAAACCCATCCAGTTTTCAGGTTTCTTTACCTTCTGTGGTTTGTTAGGGAGGTTTTCTTCAATATAAGATGATGAAAATATTCTATTTTTCCTGCAGTTTTATTTTAACGTTAAATTCTTTAATCTATCTGGAGTTTATTTTCAGATGAATGAAATTAGGATTTGGTTTTTTCTCCTTCCAAATGGGCTGCCAGACATCCCAACAACAGTTTTTGAATAATGCATCCATTTTCCTCTGATATGAATGCCATTTCTATCATATTTACAATTCTCATGCATACATTTCTCTATTTTGATTTTGATTTTTTAAATTTGTATCTAATCACCTTATTGGTTAGGATTTTGTATCCATATCATATCATCTGCAACTAATGATTCCTTTGCTATCCAACATATATAACACTTTTTCCATTTTCTTGTCTTTTGAGTCAATCAGACCGTTCTGAACTGTGTAGGGTAAGAGTAATGATCTTTCCTTTCCAAAGCCTGCCTTTAAAGGGAGTAACTTAGCCTTTTATTACTACTATTTTTTGTTTGTTTGTTTGTTTGTTATCTCGTTTAAAAAGCTTCCTGGCTGGGTACAGTGGTCCATGCCTATAATCCCAGCACTTTGGGAGGCCGAGGTGGGTGGATCGCTTGAGGCCACAAGTTCGAGACCAGCCTGGCCAACATGGTGAAATCACATCTCTACTAAAAATACAAAAATTAGCTGGGTGTGGTGGCGCACGCCTGTAATCCCAGCTACTCAGAGACTGAGGCATGAGAATTGCTTGAACCCAGGAGGCAGAGGTTGCAGAGTTGAGACCATGCCACTGCACTCCAGCCTGGGTGACAGAGCAAGACTCCCTTTCAAAAGAAAAAAGAAAATTCCCTTTCATTTAAAAAAAAAAATTAAATCAGAGTAACTGCTGAATTTTATCAATGGCTTTCCACATTTGATAAACAATATATTGTTAAAACCATACCGGCTTTTCTTCTTTAAGCCATTAGAACTCTAACGCTTTTGGTTCAAGGCTTTAAGCTCTTACCAGTTAATATAGAGATACTTTTTGGAGTGTTAACACTTTAAAGCTATCAATAGCCATTTCTCCTCAGTCTGGCTGATGGTGCAGAAAATCAGTGGGGTCATAAGGATTCAAGGCAAGTAGAGTCTCAAAGGCACAAACAGGTTCAGATAGGAGAAGACCCGCTGGCTCTTACCTGCCCGCAGATCGCAGGCGCAGGTGAAAATAGACAACTGCACTTTCCCCTTTTGGACCCTGCTCCGGTAGTTTGCAACCTGGAAAAACTCTTCCATCCCCTTTCATCCTGCTCCCTCAATCTCTGCTTATGAAAATCCTACCCATTTTTAAACGCTCAAATTAAATACCACCTTCTCCCACTGAGTCTTCTCAGATCCCCTAGGTGTCCCTCCAAATCCCCACTCCTTAATGCCACATCGTATAGTATGAAACCCCACCTTGGCAGGAATCACTTAACGGTCCCGTGTAGAATCACCGTTTATTTCTCTCTGTATCCCCAGCGCCTGGCAGTGTGCCTGGCGTGCAGTGGGTGCTCCCTCCATGCTGAACGAAAGACTGACAGACGGGAGGTGTGCCCCCTCCATCCGTCTGGCCCTTCCCGCCAGGGCCCTGCAGGGCGGACTCCACCTCGGCAGAGGGCATCCCAGACCCCTCTCCAGCCCCGGAAGCCGGATTGCCAGCCATGGGAAGACTACACTTCCCAGCGATCCCAGGGAAAAGCGAAAACCCTTTGGCTTTGACAGCCGCCGCCACAAGTCTTTCCGCCTCCCCAGCCCGCCCGGGAGCTGCGAGCCGCGAGCTGGATTATGGTGGCCTGAGCAGCCAACGCAGCCACAGGAGCCCGGAGCCCTTGCCCCTG
>NW_012107697.1:108592-125576 GCF_000951045.1 Mandrillus leucophaeus | reverse complement strand
CCCCCGCCCCCCAGGCCAGAGGGGAACTGAACTGAGCCCGGGGAAAGGACAAATGGTAGGAAAGGAGCCAGAGTTCCCTTTTAAGAGTGAGACTCCTTTCATGGCGGGGGAGAGGGGAGTTGTAGAGAAAACACCGTGTGCCCTCCCCATCCTTCCTGACAATCTCCAAGGTACCTTCAAGGTGGCTGGTGGAGGTGGCACCCTCTGCACCTCTGTGGGTGAGCAGCCCTCCATGTGGGGTGCTGTGGCTGACCTCTGTGTGCATCTGCCGCCTCTGTGGGAGAGTCCGGGCCTGGGCAACCCTGTGGTTCTGTGTATGCTGGTGCGTGTCACCTTGAATCTGATCCTGCACATCTCTGTGAGCCACCTCCGGATCTGTGTCCTTGGGAGGGTCTGTGAAGGTGGGAGTGTGTTTGAGGTGGGTAGAGGGGACAGCCACACTTTCCTGAACTTCTCAGACAACTGGAACTGGGAGAAACACAAACCCCCACCTCCCAATTACTTTACAGAAGCCAGCCTTCCTAGGTGTATGCTCCCCAGCCCTACCTCTCAGCTAGTCAAAAGCCTGGTCTTCCCCACTTTCTCATCCTCTTTCCTGTGCACCATAACATCCCCAGAAGTAGTCTCCAGTGGGAGGTTGAGGGGGCAGGACAGAGGCCAAATCCAGGCCCTGAGCAAACAGATTGCTAGATGATATCGTCAGGGAGCAGCGGGTATGCAGAGACCTGGGACCTTCTCCTGTTTCTGCTACTGATGTGCTTTGCAAACTGTGCATGGGCTTGGGGAACTGTGCATGATGCAGGACCGAGCTGCAGAACCCACACGAGCTTCGAGGTCAGACGGTCCACGAATCCCAGCTCTACCACCCACAGCTTTTCCTCTTCTCAGCTGTGTGGCCTTGGGCAAATTGCATAACCTCTCTGAAATTACTGTCATGTCTTTAAAATGAGTAGAAAATGAGATCTCCTTTACAAGGTAATTGTGAGGATTAAGTTGTGAGGGTTAATTGTTCTAGATGCTTTCACCCAGAACAATGCACCTGCATACAAAACTGACCTCCAACAAATATGAAGTCACTTTATCCTTGTCTGGCCTGTTCTGCCTCTTCTATGCTATGTAACGAGGCATAAAAACTTGGATGTCCTGGGCCTCCACGTTTTACATGTATAACATTGGGGTATCCTGTAATCCCAGCACTTTGGGAGGGCAAGGCAGGCAGATCACCTGAGGTCAGGAGTTCGAGACCAGCCTGACCAACATAGCGAAACCCTGTTTCTACTAAAAATACAAAAACAATTAGCTGGGCGTGGTGGCATGTACCTGTAATCCCAGCTACTCAGGAGGCTGAGGCAGGAGAATCACTTGAACCTGGGAGGCAGAGGTTGCAGTGAGCCAAGATTGTGCCATTGCCCTCCAGCCTGGGCAACAAGAGCAAAACTCCATCTCAGAAAAAAAACAAGAACAAAAACAGCCGGGCGCAGTGGCTCATGCTTGTAATCCCAGCACTTTGGGAGGCCGAGGTGGGCAGATCACCTGAAGTCGGGAGTTCGAGACCAGCCTGATCATCATGGAGAAACCCCGTCTCTACTAGAAGTACAAAATTAGCCAGGCATAGTGGCACATGCCTGTAATCCCAGCTACTCAGGAGGCAGAGGCAGGAGAATAGCTTGAACCCAGGAGGCAGAGGCTGCAGTGAGCCAAAATCGTGCCGTTGGACTCCAGCCTGGGCCACAAGAGCGAAACTCTGTCTAAAAAAAAAAAAAAAAAAAACTGGGGTATCCATTACTGTACTTCCCTGATCCCCTGAAATAATGCATACATCCTGCGGCCCAGTACTTAGCAGAGAGTAATTGCTCAATAAATGTCAGTTCCTTCCTCACTCCTTTCTAGAAGAGAAAAGTGGGCTTAAAGTTCAACACCAGTCCAGGAAGCTAGTGCCAGGGAGCCCACAACTAAAGCAACTGTATGGCTTGCACTATGGTTTCTAACTAAGCCTGCGTCAGCCAGTCTCTGCTCTCTGGTGGCTTGGACTCTCTCCCCATCTGTCTGCAAGAAGGACGCCCTTTCTTCCTACCTGGCGCAGCTGTTAAGTGCCAAATGAGAACTTGGATGGCATTGTATTCTGAACAAGTACAAGTGAAATTTGGGGAGCACTTTCTCTGTGCTAGGCAATTAATTGCTGGTGCTTGGGGGCTGACCCACAAACAGACAAGAAGACAAGTTTTCTGCCCACATAGAGTGGAAGTGAAAGGACGGAAGTGACAAGTACAAGGTCATCCATGCAGATATACTCAAAGCGAGGTCTGCAAACCCTCATTGGAGTCAGCTAAAAATGTAAATTCCCTGGCCCCATCCCAGACCTCTAGAGACAGTCTCTCTGAGAATGGGGCCCCGCAGTTTGTGCCTCAAATTTGAGAACCATTTATGGCCGGACGCGGTGGCTGACGCCTGTAATCCCAGCACTTCAGGAGGCTGAGGCGGATGGATCACGAGGTCAGGAGTTCGAGACCAGCCTGGCCAATATGGTGAAACCCTGTCTCTACTAAAAATACAAAAATTAGCTGGGTGTGGTAGCGCATGCCTGTAGTCCCAGCTACTCAGGGCGCAGAGGCAGAAAAATCTCTTGAACCCAGGAGGCAGAGGTTGCAGTGAGCCAAGATCACGCCACTGCACTCCAGCCTGTGTGACAGAGCAAGACTCCATCTCAAAAAATAAATAAATAAAAACAAAAAGAGTAGGACTGAAAGACACAGGCACAGGGGGCCCTCACAACAGTCCAGGTGTGAGGCCCTCTATGACAAGGAGGGCATTAGGCTGCGATAAGATGGAAAGAGCAAGGAAGGGTAGGATGCAGAGAACGTGCCAGGGCAGGTGGGGAGGATTTGGTGACATTGGTGTGAAGGGAAAGGAAGAAGGCATCAACAATGGTTTTAAGATTCTGATCTGGGGTGAACTGGAGGATAACAAGACTGTGGGAATAGGAAAGGTGGCAGGAGGGGATGGCTTATAGTACTTGTATACAAATTTATTTGTTTGTTTGTTTATTATAGGGTCTCACTCTGTTGCCCAGGCTGGAGTGCAGGGGCACAATCACAGCTCCTGGGCTCAAGTGATCCTCCTGCCTCAGGCTCCTGAGTAACTGGGGCTACAGGCACATGCCACCAGGCCCAGCTGATTTTTTTCAAATTGTCTATGTTGCCCAGGCTGGTCTCCAACTTCTGGACTCAAGTGATACTTCCACCTTAGCCTCCTATTAGTTTGTCCCTTACAGCAATTCCTGCAATATATAAAAAGACAACTTCAGTGAGCTATGATTGCACCACTGCAATCTCCAGCATGTCAGAGGGTGAAAGAGACCCTGTCTCTAAAAAAGAAAAAAAAAAAAGAAAAAAAAAAAGTCTTTATCACTCACAGTGTCTAGCAGAAGAAACGGGGTTGAAAGGTTAAATCACTGGCCAGGTAGAAGGCCAGTAAGTTAAGACCTGTTTTGTCCTTGTTCTTCCTACTGTGCCATTTGTCTTGGAGAAGAAGAAGTTTATCACAAGCATCCCTCTTCCATTCTCCTATTACACCTGGTGGTACCTCCATTACTACACTTGTAACATATTACAACTGTTTTTGTGTTTGTTTCTCTCATAAAACTTCAAGCTCTGGCCAGGCGCAGTGGCTCATGCCTGTAATCCCAGCACTTTGGGAGGCTGAGGCAGGAGGATCATCTGAGGCCAGGAGTTCAAGACCAGCCTGACCAATATGGTGAAACCCTGACTCTACTAAAAATACAAAAATTAGCCGGGCATGGTGGCAGGTGCTTGTAATCCCAGCTGCTCGGGAGGCTGAGACAGGAGAATTGCTTGAACCTGGGAGGCAGAGGCTGCAGTGAGCCGAGATCATGCCACTGCACTCCAGAGCGAGACTCTGTCTCAAACAAACAAACAAAACTTCAAGCTCTTAAGGACAGTGTCTTTTACATTTTATTTATTTATTTTGCAGTTATCCTTTCTTTGCGTTATAATAATCTATAACAATGCCAAGCTCAGAACATACACCTAAAAAACATTGAGTGAATGAATACATGAGCTGCAAGCCTCTAAACAGAACTGTTGAAGGGCAGTTGTAAATGCAGAACTGTAGCTCTTGGAGAAAGTATTTTTATTCTTTTAAATGAAAGGGCCATGTGCAGCGGTTCACACTTGTAATCTCAGCACTAAGGTGAGGCTGAGGCGGGCAGATCACCTGAGTTTGGGAATTTGA
This sequence comes from Mandrillus leucophaeus, assembly GCF_000951045.1. Taxonomy (NCBI): domain Eukaryota; kingdom Metazoa; phylum Chordata; class Mammalia; order Primates; family Cercopithecidae; genus Mandrillus; species Mandrillus leucophaeus. Next base: position 121,325 of record NW_012107697.1, on the reverse strand, counting down.
GACCAGCCTGGCCAACATGGTGAAACCCCATCTCTACTAAAAATACAAAAATTAGCCGGGTGTGGTGGCACGCGCCTGTAAACTCAGCTACTCAAGAGGCTGAGGCAGGAGAATCGCTTGAGCCCGGGACGCAGAGGTTGCAGTGAGCCGAGATCACGCCACTGCACTCTAGCCTGGGTGACAGAGTGAGACCCTGTCTCTAAATAAATAAATAAAAGGATGTTATCTCATTTTGATATTACGGGCATCACTGACCAAACACAGGATAATAAGGTAACTGTTAGGAGTGAAATTTGGTGATAGTCAATTCAGTGTAACAGATATTTATTGAGTACCTACTGTGTGGAGAAGAGAAAAATCATGCCATAGTCTTAGCCCTTGGACAGCTCACAATCTGATGTGAGACATAGACATAAAACCTAAATATTACACACGACCAAATGCATCTGGTACAAATAGTGGAACAGTGGGTCTTGGAAGTGCACAGAGAGAAGCAGCTACTTCTGACATGGTATTAGGGACAGCTTGCTGGAAAAGGAGGTTTTTGTTTTTTGCTTTTGTGTGTGTGTGTGTGTGTGTGTTTTTTTTTTTTTTTTTTTTTTTTTTTTGAGAGGGAGTCCTGCTCTGTCACCCAGGGATCCACCCGCCTCGGCCTCCCAAAATGCTGGGATTACAGGCATAAGCCACCGCGCCCAGCCAAAAAGGAGGTATTTGAATAAGACCTCGAAAGAGGAGAAAGCTTTGCAATATGGAGAGTGGTGAGGAGGAGCGCTTCATGAAGAAAAGCGTGAACGATGGTGAGAAGCCAGAAGGCATGGTGGGGATGCGGGGCTGACAGGACTTTGGGTTTTATTCTGCAAACAGTAAGGAATCGTTGTAGGTATACGAGAAGAGGGATGATATCGTCTATTTCAGTCCTAGGAAAACAGCTTCAGTATGCAGGATGACTTGGAGAGTCTAGCATCATGACTCTAGACATGGAAACAAGGATCTCAGGATAGATGGGCCTGAAAGAGGGTGGTGGCAGTGAGGGTAGAGAGGAGGAATCAGTATTCATCCATCGTTTAAGTAGTTATTCTGTGCACTTGATGAGATGTATGGGGTGAGAGAGAGGGAAGAGGAGATGATGGCTTTATTTAACCTCTCTGACTTTTTGTCAGGGAACAAAGCAACAAGGGCAAGCTTTTGAAGCACAATATAGTTTTTTTGTTTGTTCGTTTTGAGACAGAGTTTCGCTCTGTCGCCCAGGCTGGAGTGCAGTGGCGTAATCTCAGCTCACTGCAACGTCTACTTCCTAGGTTCCAAAGATTCTCCTGCCTCAACTTCCCAAATAGCTGGGATTACAGGGGCCTGCCACCACACCCAGCTAATTTTTTTTGTATTTTTAGTAGAGACAGGGGTTTCACCACATTGGCCAGACTGGTTTCAAACTCCTGACCTCAAGTGATCCGCCCACCTCAGCCTCCCAGAGTCCTAGGATTACAGGTATGAGCCACTGCACCCGGCCAGGAAGCACAATATAGTTTACCAAAGTTTATGTTTATTATTCTGCTTTAATTATAAGGGATAAGTATTAGCTTACCCATTTTGGGGATGAGGAAACTGAGGCCCAGAGGGACTAAGTGTCTCGTCCAAAGTGATTCTGTTAAGAACAGAGTCGGGGTTCAAATCTAGGTCCTTGGATTCTGAGTCCAAATACTGGGGCCTGTCCTTCCTGTGTTCTACGATCTGGGACATGTTGGTTGCCTCTGAGAGGCTAGTGGGTCATCCTTGTGGAAGTGTTCAGCCACCAGCTGACAGTGGGAATCTGGAGAGAGGTTAGAACTGGGCAGGCAGACAGGACTCATCCACAGAGAGGCTGTGAAAGCCAAGTTAAAAAATAGTCTTGTTCATTGAGGGAACTCCTGGAGAGGGAAAGGAGAAAAACGATTAGGGAAAGAATATTAGGTGTAGACAAGGAAGCAAGAGAAAATGATCAGAGCAGTAGAAAACTACGAGGGCTCAGGGTCTCAGAAACCAAGAAGGCCCAGGTGGTTTTCCTTTTTTTCCTCTCCTCCCCGCATAATGGCTTCAAACTGTGCTTGGCAGGGTTCTGTAAAGGGACCTCAGTGGTGAAGGAGAAGGCTGGGAGCAGTCAACACTCTAGATCCCCACCCTTCCTGTCACCAAGCCATCCCCATCCCCCTGCCCCAAATCTCCTGAGCCTCCCAGGATAACTTTGCTTTTATTATTTTTATACAGTGGACTTCTGGGTTATATTTTTTTGAAAAGAGTTTTTATAATAAAAAGGTTGAAAACCATCGAGCTCAAAGAACCACCTTCCAAATCAGACAAAGCCAACAAGACCCCAGCTCCATTAGTTGCCTACCCCAGTCCCTGCAGCCACCACTGGCTTTCCTGGATTGGGCCTCAGGTTGCACACAAGCCCTTGCTGGAGCCCTCATCCTGTCATTCCACATTCTCCTCTACTCCCCAGACCAGTAAAGAAGAGTTTAGCTGGGAGTGAGGGGGCATTGAGAAAGAGTGTGCTCTCTCTAAAAGCACTAAGGTGGAAGGTCAGGAACCCTTCTTGGGCCTCTCCAATAAAGGGCTGGGCAGAAAATTCCAGTTGAAAATCCAGGAAGAGGCCAGGCACAGTGGCTCACACCTATAATCCCAGCACTTTGGGAGGCCAAGGCAGGTGGATCACCTGAGGTTAGGAGTTCAAGACCAGCATGGCCAACGTGGTGAAACCCCATCTCTACTAAAAATACAAAAATCAGCTGGGCATGGTGGCACGTGCCTGTAATCGCAGCTAATTAGGAGGCTGAGGCAGGAGAATCGCTTGAACCCAGGAGGCGGAGATTGCAGTGAGTTGAGATCGTGCCACTGCACTCCACAGGGCGACAGGGGGAAACTCTGTCTCAAAAAAAGAAAATCCAGGAAGAGAAACACCTCCCAGGGAAGCCCCCATACCTGACGACTAACTTCTGTCTCTCCTGGGAGCCTTCTCTTTCAGGTGCCTGGGCAGGGGAGAGTTCTGGGAAGGAGCCAGAACATTTTCTGAGTTCTGGAGCTGCCCTGAGATTATCCTGGCAGGATGCAACAGCACCTGAGTACATTCGTAGTACCGCAGCCTCGGGTACTGTAGCCAGGTGGTTCCCAAAATAGGAGAGCTGGGCTGTGCTGGGGAGACTTGAGAATCAGCAGTACTGGGGGGATTCTGACATGGGGGAGCTGGGACTCCTAGGTCATTTTCCTCAGAGCAAACTGGCCAAGCTCTGTCTCCTCCCATGCCAACTTATCCTCTGTCACCATATCTCCCGAGCTGCTGTCACTCTGGGGGCTACTCTCTCTGCTGCCCACTGTAGGCTAGGTGTCTTCTTGCTTGGTCTTTCAAGGTCAGTGAATCCCATCAGTCTTTTTTTTTTTTTTTTCCTTGAGACAGGTTCTCTGTTGCCCAGGCTGGAGTGCAGTACATGATCTCGGCTCCCTGCAACCTCCACCTCCTGGGTTCAAGCAGTTCTCCAGCATCGACCTGCCAAGTAGCTAGAACTACAGGCGCACACCACCACGCCTGGCTTATATATATATATATATATTTTTTTTTTTTTTTTTGGTAGAGACGGGGTTTCACTATATGGCCAGAATAGTCCCAAACTCCTGACCTCAAGTGATCCGCCCATCTCAGCCTCCCAAAGTGCTGGTACTACAGGCGTGAGCCATTGTGCCTGGCCCCACCACTTATTCTTTTCCAAGGCCTGTGGAGGTTTTGACAGGTAGGACAAGGAGTGAGTTCCAGCATCTCCCAATGACTTGAACAAACAAGCCCATGTGCTAAGCATGACACAGGTGCCATGGGGGGAGATGCCAGAGGTCAGCTTCATTTTCAACTGAGGACAGAGCAAGAGAAGATTCAAGCCACTGTAACCTGTGGGTGGGACAAGGTTAAATAACAGGAAGGACTTACTGTCTGACAATGCAAAGCAGGTGGTGAATAGCTGCCGTGACACCTTGTGGAGCATGGGTTTTCCATGTGGGTTCCGCAGAGGCTAAAGGTGCTGAAGAGATGCCTCAAGAGCCAGCACAGGCAGGGGATGGAAGCAGAGGAAATCAACCCTCCCCTTCAAACAGAACATCTCTGCCTTTTTCTCTCTTGTACACTAGGATCCTGCATACAATTGGAAAAGGGGGAAAGGATTCTGCTGCTTCATTTATTTTATTTATTTTATTTTTTGAGATGGAGTCTCGCTCTGTCGCCCAGGCTGGTGTGCAGTGGCGCAATCTCGGCTCACTGCAAGCTCTGCCTCCCGGGTTCACGCCATTCTCCTGCCTCAGCCTCCCCAGTAGCTGGGACTACAGGTGCCCGCCACCACACCCGGATAATTATTTGTATTTTTTAGTGGAGACAGGGTTTCACCACGTTAGCCAGGATGGTCTTGATCTCCTGACCTCGTGATCCGCCCACCTCGGCCTCCCAAAGTGCTGGGATTACAGGTGTGAGCCACCGCACCTGACTGATTCTGCTGCTTTAGAAAAAAAAAAAAAGTTTGAAAACTACTGTCATAAATTTTTGGACCATCGACATCCCATTATTTTATTGGAGTAGGAGGCACTGATAAATATTAATTGAGCTGGCCGGGTGCAGTGGCTCACACCTGTAATCCCAGCACTTTGGGAAATTGAGGCAGGTAGATCACGAGGTCAGAAGATTGAGATCATCCTGGCTAACATGGTGAAACCCCGTCTCTACTAAAAAAAAAAAATACAAAAAATTAGTCTGGCGTGGTGGCAGGCGCCTTTAGTCCCAGCTACTTGGGAGGCTGAGGCAGGAGAATGGTGTGAACCTGGGGGGCGGAGCTTGCAGTAAGCCGAGGTCGTGCCACTGCACTCCAGCCTGGGCGACAAAGCGAGACTCTGTCTCAAAAAAAAAAAATAAAAATAAAAAGTTGAGCTGGGTTAGAGGCTGCGGAGAAATGGAGCATCCCATCCAAAGGGGGAAAGCTACACTAGATAAGGTTTGGGGTGACCCAGCCACATTGGGACTCCTTGAAAAACCAGCCAGAGGTGGGGTAAGTGGCACCAAGGAGCCTGCTTGCTCCCAGGTACCAATGGCCAGCTACTGCCAGGAGAGGCAAGTGGAAGGCAGAGGAACTAGCTGGGAAAAGGAGTCCATTTGCACAGGGATGGCTGATTTGTTCAAGGTGGGAGGAACCTGGACAGGACCCAGTTGCTGGACTCTGAGGCAGTAGCTGTGTGCTCTGTTGGCCATAAGCCCCTCCCAGCTGCTGACTTTAGGCTTCTCTTGTCCTTCCTTGCCCCCTTTTCTCAGCCTTGGGTAAGTTCAGGTCTGGAAATCACTTAGGAAAAGCAGATGAAGCTGACTCACAAGGTTCTGGGACCAAGGAGCCCTGGAGTCACTATAACTGCTCTAAGAACCACAGGACCCTGGGTGGATATTCACCAACATGGTGAAACCCCGTCTGTACTAAAAATGCAAAAATTAGCTGGGCGTAGTGGCGAACACCTGTAATCCCAGCTACTCAGGAGGCTGAGGCGGGAGAATCGCTTGAACCTGGGAGACGGAAGTTGCAGTGGGCCAAGATTGTGCCACTACACTCCAGCCTGGGTGACAGAGCGAGGTCCCATTTAAAAAAAAAAAAAAAGCAAGAGTCTGTAAGGTCATGGGAATTAACTGCAGGGAATGAGACAGTTGCTGTCAATTAAAAAAAAAAAATCACTATGGAGCATCTACTCAGGGCTAGGTAACAATTAGGTAATAAGCAATACAAACGCTCCCTGCCCTTGTGGAGTTCATAGTCTGTGGGACAGGCAGACATTAAATAAATGATTAAAAGTGTGAGTGGTAGACAAAGAAGCACAGGTGCTACTGAGGATCTGTAAGAGGAAGAATCTAATCTCATCTGGGTGTCAGGACAAGACCTTTGAAAGAAAGGATGTTTAAAGTGTGATGTGAACATTAGAACAGGGAAAGAACGTTGCAGACAAATATACGCAAAGATGCACAAGTGAGAGATCATCATGCTTTAGGGAAACTTCACAAGAAGCCCGGTGAGGAAAGGGAACTGGCAAGAGATGTTCACGGGGTTGACCTATGGTTGGTGCCTTCAAGGTCAAGGACCCCAGGATTTAATTCAGATAGTTTGTGTCAGTTATCTGATGCTGGGTAACAGACTACTCCAAAATTTAGTAGCTCAAACAAGAGTCATTTTATTTTTCAGGATTCTGTGTGTTGGCTTGTGATTTTTCTACAAATCCTACCTGGGCTCACCCATGTGGCTGCATTCAGCTGGGGACTGGACTAATCCAGGCCTGTTGGGCCTCTGGCTCTGTGAAGTCTTTCATTCTGAAGGAGGCAAGACTGAGTTACTTCACATAGAATCTGAGGACAGCGTTCCAAGAGGGCAATCCCCAATGCACAAGTGCTTATCAAGCCTCTCCTTGCATCATTTGCTGATATCCTGTTGACCACAGCCAGTCACATGGCTAAGCCCAGAGTCACTGTCAGAGGGGATCCCGCAAGGGCATGTGTGGAGGGCAGGGTGGTTCATTAGTATAACAATCTACCACATACATCTTCTCCAAGCGGGAGAGACGGAAGGTCAAGGAGATGAAACACCACATTTAAGCCTTGGTCAGAACCAATGGATTCTTATCCTAGCCTTGTGGCTTGTGTAAGATGGGTGAAGTTGCTTACTCACTCTAGGTCTCACTTTCCGCCTCTGTAAAATGGAAGGCCTCTAAGTCTCAACTTCAGCTGAAAGCCTTGTTATACAAGAATACAGGTGTCTTTCCTCTTTAACTGTGAGGCCCACACAGAAGAAAATAGACTTCCTATTGAATAGGAAGAATTGGAGCTAGAGCCCCCACTCCAGAGGCTTTTGCAAAAGTGCTATGACCTTGGGGTAGTACCAAGAAAGGGTGTGGATTCTTAATAACGAGAGATGGTTCAGAACTGGAAAGAGTCCCCATCTCTCCAGGCCACTAAACAGATGCCCCTTGAAGGCATTTTTCTTTTTTTTTTGAGATGGAGTCTTGCTCTGTTGCCCAGGCTGGAGTGCAATGACACTATCTTGGCTCACTGCAACATCTGCCTCCCAGGTTCAAGCAATTCTCCTGCTTCAGCCTCCCGAGTAGCTGGGATTACAGGCGCGTGCCACTACGCCCGGCTAATTTTTGTATTTTAAGTAGAGACGGGGTTTCACCATGTTGGACTAGGTTGGTCTCGAACACCTGACCTCAGGTGATCCACCCACCTCGACCTCCCAAAGTGCTGGGATTACAGGCATGAGCCACCGTGCCCAGCCCCCGGCATTTTTCATCCAGAAGAATCTGAGCTATCACTGCTAGTGAGAGCTGAGGCCAAGACAGGTGGGATTTGGGGAACAAAGAGCTTACCCTAAACTTGCCAGCTCCATACCTGCCTCATCACCCAAGATCTATTTCTGAGAACTGCAGGGGAACACGCAGAGTGGAACCTGGGCAGGTGTGCCTTTCCCTGTGGGGCTTGTTAGCACTTCCCATGAAGCTGCCTTTCCTCTGAGGCCCCCAGGGGCACGTTTGTTTGTTAAATGATTGACACTGACCTAGTTCTGACCCCAGGCTGCAGCTCCCTGGGCATCTGACTCCTGGGTCTGCCTCACCCCAGGGGACAAAGATGATGGCTCCAGGATCACAGGCTTCGTAAATACAGGCAGGTGTCATGCCTGGGGCCAGGTGAGAGGAAGGCAGGTCTAAGCTAGAGCCACACCTATAACTTAAAACACCCATGGTTTGGGAGCCACTGAGAGATGCCTCCCGATCTCCCAACCCCCCAAAAAATGTTGATTAGCTCTTTCATCTTTTCTTTCCTTCAACCATTCATTCATTCAATAAATATTATTGCCAGGCACTGTGATACCTTAGTAGAATACTATGGACACCTTAGTAATTTTTTAAAAAATTCTATATGAGGGGAGATGAGATTCAGTGTGTAATTACAGAGTGACAAGTTCTATGGAAGCTTTTATTTTACTTTATTTTATTTTATTTTAAGATAGGGTCTCACTCTGTCACCCAGGCTGGAGTGCAATGGCTGATCTCGGCTCACTACAACCTCCACCTTCTGGGTTCAACTCATTCTCATGCTTCAGCCTCCCGAGTAGCTGGGATTACAGGTGCACGCCACCATGCCCGGCTTATTTGTGTTTTTAGTAAAGACACGGTTTCACCATGTTGGCCAGGCTGGTCTTGAATTCTTGACCTCAAATGATCTGCCCGTGTTGGCCTCCCAAATTGTTGGGATTACAGGCGTGAGCCACCGTGCCTGGCCTGGAAGCATTTAAGTAAGAAAATATAACCTGGTCTCTCTCCCTAAGGAAATCCCTTGAGCTCAGATGGCAAGATGTGTAGGGGATAAGTAGATAAACCTGCAAGTGGAGAGGAGGATGGCCCAGGCAGAGTGAAGCTGATACAACAACCTTTGCGAGAGGGACCATGGCTGGTGTGGGGAACTGAGATGAGGTCAGTGTGGCTGGCAGCAGAGCTTTACGGGTTTTTTTTTATTTTGTTTTGTTTTGCTTTTGAGACAGAATCTTGCAATCTTGCTCTGTTGCCCACACGAGTGTAGTGGCGCCACCTCACCTCACTGCAATCTCCACCTTCCAGGTTCAAACGATTCTCCTGCCTCAGCCTTCCAAGTCACTGGGATTACAGGTGCCTGCTACCATGCCTGGCTAGTTTTTGTATTTTTAGTAGAGATGGGGTTTTACCATGTTGCTCAGGCTGGTCTCGAACTCCTGACCTCAGGTGATCCAACTGCCTCGGCCTCCTAAAGTGCTGGGATTACAGGCGAGAGCCACCACACCTGCCCAGCTTTACGTTTTTAATAGCAAAGGAAAACTGTTTACATAGGAGGGTTAACAGTCAAATTTGACTTTGAATAGATCACTCTGGCTGCAGTGCAGAAAACAGATTGGAGAAGTCAAGAGTGGATGTGCCAAAAGCAGCTGGGAAATTATTGTGATATTCCAGGGTGAGCTGATGACAGCTTGGCCTAGGGGCAGCAAAGGAAATAAGGAATGAATACATTCAAGAGACTTGTTAGGAGGCTTAATTGGACAGGACTTGTTGATGCACTGGATAGAGAGATGAAGAAGAGGAAGGTGTTAGGATACCTCTGATACTGCTTACTTACAGAACAGATGGGTGATGATGCCATCCACTAGTATAAGGAACACTGGAAGGCAGCCACCAGATGGGCAGGACCACGTCGGGTCAGCTTAGGACATCCTGAATTTGACCTTTTTTTTTTTTTTTTGAGATGGTCTTGTTCTGTCACCCAGGCTGGAGTGCAGTGGCACAATCATGGTTCACTGCAACCTCCAACTCCTGGGCTCAAGCGATCCTTCCACCTCAGCCTCCCGAGAAGCAGGGACCACCAGCGCCTGCCACCATGCCTAGCTAATTAAAAAAAAATTTTTTTAGACGTGGGTGCGTGTGTGTATGTGTTGGCGGGGGGTGGGGGTCTCACTATGTTGCCCAGGCTGGTCTTGAACTCCTGGACTCAAGTGATCCCCTTGCCTTGGCCTCCCAAAGTGCTGGGATTACAGGTGTCAGCCCCTGCACCCAGCCCTTGAGGTATCTTTGAGACACTTGGATGCGTGCATCGGGAGCTCAGAGGAGAGGAAAAAGCTGGAGTTAGGAGCTTAGATGTCACCAGGATCTAGGGAGAGATGGCTTAGTGGGAAAGGGTCGTTACAGAGGAAGAGGACCAAAGCTCAAGCCTTGTGAAAGGAGCCTGCCAAGGAGACAGAGAACACAGGACCTGAGAAGATGAAGGCTGACTTGAAAAATACCTTCAGTGTTTGGTGACATGAAATCACCGGTGACTGTAGTAAGGGCTGTTTTATAGTGGAGGAATGGAGGCGAAACCCAGTTTTAGAATGGGTTGAGGAATGCGTGGGAGGTGAAGAAATGGAGACAGCCTGGCTAAGTGCTTTGGTTGTGAAGGGAGAGGAGAGAGGGGAGCTGGAGGCGGATGTGAGATTAAGGAAGTTTTTTGTTTTTGTTTTTTTAACGAAGAGATGAGCATCTGTAAATGTCAACAGGAAGAATTCAAATTTGGTGGAGATGGGGGCAGGGTGGGGTGGCTGTATCTATATGAGGGAAAAGGGCCAAGGAAGAGGTGGGTGCCTGGGAAGGGAGGAGGGAATTGGCTCCCCAGCACAGGTGGCAGCTCATGTGAAGCCTGGGAGGAGCAGCCGCAGGCAGGTTGGTGTAGTTGGCTGTGAGAGACGAGGGCAGTCCCATCCCCTGGTCCTGTTCAGACTCCAGAGGGGAGCCCAGCTGCTGGGGTTCGGTGACTGCAGCCCCTCCGCCACTGCATCTGCTCGGGCGGCCCTGAACTGCCCTGTTTCATGATGAGTGAGCAGTGCCTCAGTCTTGCCTCGGGCTCCTGTCCTGTAAGAGCCCCCTGCATCCCCGCTTTGGAATGGAGCAGGAATGGGGAAAGGCTGCCTGGACTGGCCAGGGCTCGGATTAGAAGTGTTGAAGGACAGGACCAGAATTACTTTTCTCGGGCGGGAGCACACTGAAGAGGGCAGACAGCTCGACATTTGCTTGGGAGAGAAGCCCAACTGTTTATTCTGGTTTTTTTTTTTTTTTTTTTTTACTTTCTCCATAAGTCACAATTTTTTTAATGGCATCTATTAAAAAAAAAAAAAAAAAAAAACATTCTCCAAATGCCTAAATCACCAATTTTTTTTTTTTTTTTTTTTTTGGTGGAAGCTGGAGAGGGGAGGCAGAGAGCAGTGGGAACCTGAAATGTGGTATTGGGGTGGGTGAGACGGACGGGAGTGGGGAGGCACGTGCCTTCCTGGGCTCAGCCTGGGCCCCTTTGAGGTTGAAGTGGGAAAGGCTGGGGCTAGAAGGACAGCAAGAGTGCCCAGGGCCTCCGGGCTCAGGTGGGAGTACTCTGCAGAGAGCTCCCTCCAGCCTCGCAGGAGAGGAAGGGGGAGGCAGGGAGGGGCAGGGACAGCAGGAGCCTCCAGGTCAAAGCTCCACTCCAGTGTAAAGCAGTAGCCGTATTTGCCTAGAACTGGCCGGATGTTCCCTCCCTTGCACAGGCCACAAAGACTTGTTGTGGAGGAGATCCTTTTTCTTTGGGGTCCAGTGATAGCAGGGAGCCCTGTAAGATGAGGCCAGACCCCATGCTGGGAGCTGAGTCCTGGGAATGGGGAAGAGGGTTCCTGGGGAGAGGGTGGGTGAAGAAGCCTTTTTAATCATTAACCTGGTTGATTACATCTGACCTGCTGAGCCTCCCGGCTCTATTGATTTTCTCTGAAAGCGCAGCATCTGGAGCTGGTGGCTGCCCAGAGACCGGGGAGAGAGACTACGGGTAGAGAGAGGTAGGGGAAGAAGGGCAGGGAGGGGAGTGGAAACCAGGCCAGGAGTGGGGGGCTGGGAAGGAGGGAGGAGATAAGGTCTGAGGGCCGGGACATTGTCAGGGGAGTCTTTGGGGATGTGAGGAGGCCAGAAAGTCTAAGCAGGCACTGGGTGGGGCAGGGGGTGGGGGACACAGCCAGCACAGCCACAGACGCACCACGGAGAGCAGGAAGGAGCCAGAGAGGATCTGGCAGAGGATGAAACTAAGTCCAGAGAAGCACAGTGCTCAAGGTGACAAGGTCAGAGCCTGCACCAAAACTGAGGTCAGTTGATTTCACTGGATTGAGAGAAGATACAGAAATGAAGGCCCCTGGGGCAAGGGAGAAGCTGAGGTGATGGAAAGTCCGCAAGAGACTAGATGCAATTTACAAATTACCATTTTTCTGAAGGTGGGGACTTTCCTTTTTTTGCCTGTGAGGATATAGTAGACATTTAAAAAATGGCTGTGGTCTGACTGAAGGTGGGGTCAGGCCTTCAAAGGAGGAAGAAAGGGCCAAGTAGAAGTGATGCTAGAGGCCGGGCACAGTAGCTCACGCCTCAGCACTTTGGGAGGCCGAGGCAGGTGGATCACCTGAGGTCAGGAGTTCAAGACCAGCCTGGCCAACGTGGTGAAACTTCATCTCTACTAAAAATACAAAAATTAGCCCGGTGTGATAGTGCACATTTGTAATCCCAGCTACTCAGGAGACTGAGACAGGACAATCACTTGAACCCAGGAGACAGAGGTTGCAGTGAGCCAAGATTGCGCCATTGCACTCCAGCCTGGGTAACAAGAGCGAAACTCTGTCTTAAAAAAAAAGAAGTGATGCTAGAAAGAGCTGGACAGAAGGGAACACCAAGAAGACACCTGTGCATCTTCACTTAGCCAAATCCAGGGCCCTGACAAGATGGGTTTTCACCAGGACATTTTATGGGGCTCCTGGCTCCCCACTGTTTTTGACAGTAGGATTCCTAGGTCTGTGTCACCTCTGAGACAGAAGGGGAGCAACATACTGGTGGCAGGGACAGAACCACACGCATGGACACTGATGTGCCATCCTGGTCCCCACAGGTCCCCTCACCAGTACAGCTCCTAGAATAGGTCTTCTCTGAGCTGGAGGGGATAAGCCAGAGTGCTTCCTGGGAGAACAGAAAAGGAGCAGGGGGCTCTGAAGACAGAGTCAGGTACACAGTGAGCAGGGGCGATGTGACAGTAGAGAGACATGGGAATGGAGACAGCACACATACCACATAGCTCTGAGATGATGTGCAAAATGTTATGACTCCATAGACTGAAGCAGACACAGCTTTTCTTTTTTTTTTTTTTTTT
>NW_012107697.1:106415-107802 GCF_000951045.1 Mandrillus leucophaeus | reverse complement strand
TCTCAGCTCACTGCAACCTCCACCTCCCAGGGTCAAGTGAGTCTCGTGCCTCAGCCTCCTGAGTAGCTGGGACTACAGGCATGTACCACCATGCCCAGCTAATTTTTGTATTTTTAGTAGATACAGAATTTCCCCATGTTGGCCAGGCTGGTCTCAAACTCCTGACCTCATGTGATCTGCCTGCCTCAGCCTCCCAAAGTGCTGGGATTACAGGGGTGAGCCACCGCACCTGGCCCAAGCTCCCATTCTTTCTGTAACCTCAAGATGGTATAAAATCAACCATCCGGCTATTTCTTTGACTTCTTATATTTTTTGACTCCCATGCATGTTAGTTCTTCTACTAATCTGCCTTTTTTCAGTTGGTTTTTCAGCAGACCTTCAGAGGGCACAGGGAAGTGTTCTTTGGCCCCTGCAGCACCACAGGACCCCAAGTCCTGTCTGTGGTTGTTGTGGTAACGGGTGCCAGCCTGGACCAGTCCTGCATTGTGGAGCTTCACTCTGGACATTCTAAGGAGCAGACTGTGCTGGGGGGTGAGGGATAATAAAGGTGGTATGTCTGAAGCCTCCTGTCTATACCATCTTCTCTCTCCCCTTTCTCTGACAGCTCAACATCCTGGTGGATACAGGCAGCAGTAACTTTGCAGTGGGTGCTGCCCCCCACCCCTTCCTGCATCGCTACTACCAGAGGCAGCTGTGAGTCCTGGGGAGAGCCCGGGGGAGGTACCTTTTCCAAGGATCCAGGGCCAAGAAGGGTCAGGGGAGGGGTACAGAGAGAAAGAGTCGATCCTTAGATTTTCTTCTTGCCAGGGAAGGGGAAGGGTGAAGAAAAGACAGTGACCAGGAGAGACAGGGTGAAGTGGGTGGTTAGAGGAGCTATACCATGGGAAAGGGTGAATTGAGAGGTAGCCAGGAAGTGCTTCAGTACTGAGACAGGGCAGCCTCCTGCGGGAGGGAAAGGAAGAAGGGCCAATAGCTCACAGAACAATCTTAGGGTGCTCATTTTCTCTGCCTGAATTGGGAGACGAAAACCCCACATCCCCTCAGTGTCTCTCAGTTCTCTAACACCACCAGCTAAGTCTAAGCTGAACAGGCCTCAGTGATAGCTCCCGTTGCTGTGTTCTTACCCAGGGGCCACTCTAGGTGGCTTTGCATAGTCCAAGGACATGAAGGAAAGGGTCTTCCATAAACCCCTCTGCCTAGACCAGTATCAGGGAACTGAAAGCTGAAATATCTCCTCCATGCACCACCCAGGGTGCCACCAGTTGGATTCTGCTTACTGGTGAAAGGGGGGTTGAAGAGGACTGGTGAAAGCGGAGGACTGGTGAAAGCGGAGGACTGGTGAAAGGGGGGTTGAAGAGGACTGGTGAAAGCGGAGGACTGGTGAAAG
>NW_012107697.1:98041-98600 GCF_000951045.1 Mandrillus leucophaeus | reverse complement strand
CATCACCATACCCGGCTAATTTTTGTATTTTTAGTAGAGATGGGATTTCACCATGTTCACTAGGCTGGTCTTGAACTCCTGACCTCAAGTGATCCACCCGCCTTAGCCTCCCAAAGTGTTGGGATTACAGGTGTGAGCCACTGTGCTGGCCTCAGACACAGCATTCTAAGGCCATGTTGAGTGTGCCAAAGGAAACCGATATTTTACCCCAGAATATACTACTTTGACATATTTTGAGTTGGCTGTCAGAGGGCCAGCACACAGAAGTGGCCCTGCAAAGCTGGCTTTTGAGGGAGATTTGCATCTGCAGAGAATCTGCATTGATGCCACCTGGCTTTCTCTGAGGCCCTCCCTGGTCCAAATCTAGGAAAGATTAACTGAGAGTCTGACATGTTTAAAGCTCTGCAAGAAACATACATCACCTGTTCTCTCTGAGGGGTGTTACCTGTGAGGTTTCATTCACACAAAAAGACCACCTTTACTGGCCTGGCCTCCTCTCCCTCCCATAACTATTTCTGCCGAAGTCCAAGTCCCCTTTTTTTTTTTTTTTTTTTTTTTT